>NC_137788.1:101873470-102068470 GCF_963383645.1 Muscardinus avellanarius | reverse complement strand
AAAAAAATAAAAATGGGCTGGGGATATATGCCTCTGGGTTCAGTCCCCAGTACCAAGAAAGAAAGAAAGAAAGAAAGAAAGAAAGAAAGAAAGAAAGAAAGAAAGAAAGAAGGAATGGAGACGGGCAAGATTGCTTGTTAGGTGTGGGATCTTCACTTGATCCTCTGGCATTCTTGCAGTTAGAAAAAGAAAGCAGGGTCTCCCTCTTTATGGATGAGTAAGAGGAGATCCAACAAGTCTGAATGTAAGTTTATAGAGTTCGTGAAAAGCCAAACTCTAAACCAGAGTCCTCTCCCCTTTACTGCATCCATAATTTTTATATGTGTATAAAACGTGGGCATGTGTGTATATGTAGACATAAACTAAGCGCACAATATGTAATTTGTGACCACAAACTTAAATCATGCCCCATTCTGTGCATAGAGATATAAGTTAAATGTAATCTGAATTGTGCAATATAATGTACGTAAAATGTGGTGGATGGTACGGAAGGCTCTGAGACATGGTTTAAAAATAAAGCCCCACCTAAATGTGACCTAGCAAGCCCTGGCAAATACACAGGTGTGTCAAGGACTGATGGAGGTTGGGACAATGTTGAATTATAAATGAGATCTCAAAGTCATAGTTCTGCAACAATGTTTAACAGCATAGAGTAAGACGCCCATGGATTCTAGGTCTCCTCCCTCCCTCCCTCCCTCCCTCCCTCCCTCCCTCCCTCCCTCTCTCCTTCCCTCCCTCCCTCCCTTCTTCCCTCCCTTCCTTCCTTCTTTCCATCCCTCCTTCCTTCCTCCTTTACTTCCTTCTCTTTTTCTTTCTTCCTTTCTTTCTGTGTTCAGTGTATGCTGGGGATCAAGTCCAAGGTTCTCACATGCTAGGCAAGCATTCTACTACGGAGCTACAACTTCAGTTTCTAAAATGCTTTCTTTAAGCACGTACTAGAGGTATGACCTTGGACAGCTAAGTTCTCTGGGCTTTGGTTTTTACATCTGGGAGAAAGTAATAATAGTCTCTTATCTCATAAGATTGTTGGGTGGATAGAATGGGATAATGTATGGGTAACGTTGAAATTGGGGGGGGGGTCACGAAAGGGGCAAACACCAACCAAGTTATTAAAGGCCCCCTGAATCAAAAACTGGCACCTCTGGGTGAGGTCAGCGACCATGAGGGAAGGGGGAAGGGACCGATGACCTAGCAGCAGAGCCACAAGGTCAGCAGAGTCACGATAGGTAGGCAGAGTCACCTGGCCAGAGAGGAAGTTCGGATATTTATAGCAGGGGTCTCTTGGGGTAGAGCTAGCCCGTCCTCTTGAGACATCTGGAGTTTTGCGGTATCTGGAGTCTGTCTCGAGATGTCTGGAGTCTCCCCACATCTCTGCTCTGGTTTCTGGGGTTCCACCTTGGTTCCTGCTGCGGTCTGGTGGGGGAAGGGAGGTACCCAACCTCTCAATATGTAATATAACTATCAGTGTGCCTGGAACATAAAAGTCTCAATAAGTATTAGTTATTATTATATATTTGCCTAATGCGTTAATTCATTTTCTATTGCTATAACAAAATACCCAAGATGTGATCATTTATAAAGAATAGAGGCAAGCCGGGCGTGGTGGCGCATGCTTGTAATCCAGCATTGGAGAGATGGAGACTGGAGGATCGCAGTTCACGGACAGCCTCAGCTACTTAGCGAGGCTCTCCGCAACTTAGTGAGACCCTGTTTCCAAATAAAGAATAAAAAATAGGACTGGGGTGTAGCTAAGAAGTAGAATGCCCCTGGGTTCTATCCCCAGAACTGAAAAAAAAAAAAGAATAGAGGCTTATGCCAGGCACCTGTAATCACAATTACTTACTTAGAAGGCTGAGGCAGGAAGACCCAAAGTTCAAGAACAGAGCTGGGCATGGTGGCGCATGATTACAATCCCAGTACTTAGGAGGCATAGATAGAAGGGCTGAAGGTTCAGGGCCAGCCTCGGCTCCTTAGTGAGACTCTGTTTCAAAATACAGAGTAAAAAATAGGGTGGAGGTTTAGCTTGGAGGTAGAATGCCCCTAGGTTCAACCCCTAGTACCAACACAACAAAAATGAAGTTCAAGGACAGCCCAGGTGACTTAGAGAGACCCTGTCTCAAAGGAAAAAAAAGTTTTTGCCAGGTACAGTAGCTCACATTGGTAATCCCAGTATTTGAGAAGATAAGAAAGGAGAATCAAATGTTCAAGGCCAGTCTTGGCAATTTAGCAAGACCCTGATACAAAATTTTTTAAAAGGGTGAGGCTTATGCAGCTAACAGTTCTGTAGGCTGGAAAATTCCAAGAGTGTGATGCTGGCATCTGAAAAGGCTTTTTTTGTGGGGGGGAGCGTACTGGAGATTGAACCCAGGATCACTACCTCTGAGCTGCATGCCCAGATGTTTTCAAAAATTATTTTCCTTATTTTTATATTTTATTATTTATTATTTTGGTGCTGGGGATTGAAACCAGGGGCATTTTGCCTCCAAGCTACTTCTCCAAACATATTTTTATTTTGAAATAGGGTCTCACTCAGTTGATGAGAGTCTCACTACTTGCTGAGGCTGCCCTCCAATCTCTGATCCTCCTGTCTCAGTCTCCCAAGTACTAGGATTACAGGCATGGGTCACCATACCTTGCTTATTTTTTATTTTGAAACAGGGTCTCACTAAATTGCTGAGGGCCTTGCTAACTGGCTGAGGTTGGCTTTGAACTACCACCCTCCTGTCTCAGCCTTCCAATTACTGGGACTACAGGCTTGTGTGCCACCAGTCCTGGATAACAAAGGGCTTTCTCAGTGTATCATAAGGTGGCAGAGGACATCACATGGGCAGGCAGAGCAGAGCCAAAGAGGGCCCTTTTATTTATTTATTTATTTATTTATTTATTTATTGTGGTACTGGGGATGGAACCCTGGGGCATTATACCTCCAAGCTATACCCCTAGCCCTATTTTTTATTCTTTATTTTGAAACAGGTTCTCACTGAGTTGCAAAGGGCCTCACTAAGTAGTAGAGGCTGACCGTGAACCTGGATCCTCCTGTCTCAGCCTCCCAAATGCTGGGATATCAAGCATGTGCCACCTCTCTGGCCGGCCAGAGAGGGCCCTTTTGTAGCAGCCATTTCTTCCAGACACCACCCTTAACCCATAAGCAGATTAATCCATTCATGAGGACAGGGCTCTCATAACCCAATCATGTCTCAAAGCTCCCAACCCTTGAATACTATGAATGTGTGTGTGTGTGTGTGTGTGTGTGTGTGTGTGTGTGTACTAGGGATGGAACCCAGGAGTATTCTATCTCCGAGCTATACACCCAACTTTATTTTTATATCTTATTTTAAAACAGCGTCTCACTGAATTGCTGAGGGCTGGCCTTGAACCTATGATCCTAAATTGCAGCAGCTGGCCTTGAGCTGATCCTCCAGTCTCAGCCTCCCAAATACTAGAATTAAAAGCATGTGCCACCAGGCCCCATTTAATTTATGATTTGAGGGATTAAGTTTCAACACATGCTATTCAAACCATACTAGCCAGGCATGGTGGCACATGCTTGTAATCCCAGCATTCTGGAGGCTGAGACTAGGAGATTGCAGTTTGCGGACAGCCTCAGTTACTTAGTGAGGCCCTCTGCAACTCAGTGAAACCTGGTTTCAAAATAAATAAAAAAATAGGGCAGGGCCTGTAGCTCAGAGGTCAAATGCCCCTGGGTTCCATCCCCAGACCTGCAAAAAAAAAAAAAAAAAAAAAAAAAAAACCATACTACCTATATGATGCTTGACTTTTTAGAATCCACATGGTTCAGCCATACATGGTACGAAACGCGTGATTAAAGAGGTCACAGTGGTAAAAGGTTACAGCACTGGTTTTCAGCCCTGCTGCTATCGACCAGTGAACTGAAAACACAGTGCTGATGTCCAGGGAAATGACATCAGAATCTCTGAAGGGGCCAAGAATTTCTGGGTTAACAAGGCTTGATGGGGCACACCTGCAGTCCCAGTACTTGGAAGGCTAAGACAGGATAATCATAGGTTTGAAGGCAGCCTCAGCAAAGTAGCAAAACTCTCAGCAACCTACAGAGACCCTGTTTCAAAATTAACAATAACCAAAAACGAAATAGGGCTGGTGGTGCAGCTTGGAGGTAGAATGTCCCTGGGTTCAATCCCCCATACTTCGGCATCTACTTTGTAACTTCTGTACATGAGTCTCTGTGTTCCACTCCTGAATGTACTGGTTTCATGGTTCTCCTTTTGTAAAATCTGCCTAGAGGAAGCCAGCCAACCAGATTAGATTATGAAACCTTACTCTGGTCAGCCGGGGCCAGCACAGTGGGCACATTAGGAGAATAAAAGACCTCGTGGAGTGCCACATGGTGTGCTTGCTCTGGTTTTATGCTGGCTTTACACTCTTCTGTGCAGGAGAAAATTGCCTTGCCAAGTTATTTTTGGTTTCTTGAGGGTGTGTGTGTGTGTGTGTGTGTGTGTGTGTGTGTACGTGCGTGCGCAAGCATGTGTGTGTGGCTTTCCTGACATATCTTTCTAACAATTGGGGGTTTGTGCGGGATCCCTGCCATTTGAGTAAGCGCCATGGGCTCCCACGCAGGGGGGTGCATCCTACTGCCTCACTCTAGCATCCCTGAGTGCTGGGGGCAATTTGGCAGGTCCCTGACTGGCTGAGACCCCAAGGTAGAAGTCTCTCTCGGCCAGGCAAAGGCCCAAGCGGACACTACAGTGGACAAGATAATTTCATTCACAAACCAAGGTAAGAAACGCCACAGGGGGTGGCAAAGGATTTCCTTGGTGGTTTAGTCATTCCGGAGGCTCTGTAAGTATAAATGAGATGGCCAGTGATAAAGGAAACATCTTTGGAGATTGTAAAAGAGCTCCGATAAGGGGTGATCCTCATCAAACACTCAGAACCGGGTTTCCAGGATGGGGAACAAACAAGTAGGAAAAGTTCTGATCAGAAAAAGAAAAATGAAGCCAGGCGTGGTGGCGCACGCTTGTAATCCCCGCGCTTGGGAGGCTGAGACAGGAGGATCACACAGGTTCGAAGCCAGCCTCAGCTACTTAGTGAGGCTCTCAGCAACTTAGTGAGACCCTGTTTCCAAATAAAGTATAAAATAGGTCTGGGAGTGCAGTCCAGAGGTAGAAGGCCTCTGGGTTCCACTCCCAGTACCACCAAAAAAAAAAAATAGAAAAAGAATGAAAAAAAAAAGAAATAGAAAAATGAAGATTGGATATTTTAGTTATAGATAAATGAGTACTCATATATTTAAAAAGAAAAGAGGATCCAAAAATTTTTAGTTTTTGTGATTTATAAATCTTTAACAAATGAGTTTATCAGTATATCAAGGTTTGGCAAAATAGAAGATGTTATGACCATCTATAAGCAAAGATAATTAGAAATGCTCAAACACTTGGCATTCCAAACCATGCTGCTCTGTTGATTAAATATTGGGTATTAGTAACAAATATATGCAAACAAGCCAAATTTAAATGGGGATTTGTTAATGTCATTAAATTTTGTCAGAACTATTATATAAACTAAATTTGTTTTGTCCCTAATAACATTTATGAAGCCGGGCGTGGTGGTGCACGCTTGTAATCCCAGCATTCGGGAGGCTGAGACCGGAGGATCGCGGTTTGTGGACAGCCTCAGCTACTTAGTGAGGCCCTCTGCAAGTCAGTGAGACCCGGTCACAAAATAAAGAATAAGAAATAGGGCAGGAGGTGTAGCTTGGAGGTCGAATGCCTCTGGGTTCCAACCCCAGACCAGAAAAAAAAAAAAAAAACATTTATGGCTTCCTCATAAATCTTTGTAATTGTCTGCTAATCTTTTATTGAAGTACAACTTCTGGTAGTTTTTGAGATTATAGCCATCATCTAAAAAACAGATAGTCTACAATATTGACCCTTATTCATTAAAAAAGATCTGTGAGCTGGGCGTGATGGCACACACTTGTAATCCCAGTATTTGGGAGGCTGAGACGAGAGGATCGTGGTTCGTGGACAGCCTCAGCTACTCAGTGAGACCCTGTTTCAAAATAAAGAATAAAAAAAGGGCTGGGGGTGGAGCTCGGAAGTAGAATGTCTCTGGGTTCCATCCCCAGTACAAAAAAAGAAAAAAGGTTTGTGAAACTGACCTTCTAGGTGTTCATCACCTGAGACCTGGAGCACATCAGAAAGTAAAAGCTAAGCAGAGGACAGCCACTATCTCTCAACCTCCAAGGTCACATAGGATCCAGGGGATAATGAGTACGCTCTATGGGCCTCGTAACTATGGTAAGCCTTCTGACGTCCTCAAATGGGGGATCATGAAAGTCCCAGAGACTGGGAGCCATCACCACATATTCTGCAAAAAGGAGAGTTATTAAAGAGGGAAATGTCTCCTGTTCTTCAAAGGAAGCCAATGGTCAGCTAGACCATGACTCATCCTGACAATGGCACACTGGTAGAGGAAAAGCATTAAAAGTCCCTAAGAGTGACCCTGAGGAGCCTTAATTGACCTTATAGTAAAATTTTATAAAGATTTATGTTTGCTGCCGGGCGTGGTGGCACACCCTTGTAATCCCAGCATTCAGGAGGCCAAGGCAGGAAGATCATGGTTCGCGGACAGCCTCAGCTACTTAGTGAGGCCCTTTCCAATCAGTGAGACCCTGTTTCAAAATAAAGAATAAAAAATAGGGCTGGGGGTGTAGCTTGGAGGTCAAATGCCCCTGGGTTCCATCCCCAGTACTGCAAAAAAAAAAAAGTTTGCCCAGCATTGGGTTACCTACCTGGTCTTGAATTTACAACATTCTGCCTCAGCCTCCGAAGTACCTGCTCTACTCTCTCCCCTTTCTCTATGCAGCAAATCTCCTCCATGTCCATCTCAAACACCACTCCCCTTATTTCCCCAGGCATGTGCTTTCCTTGGTCCTTTCATGGTACTTGATTCACACCTTCACTGTTGAGCTCACCCCCCGACAGGATCAACATGTTTCTACACCAGCACTCCCTGCAGACCATGAGCAGCTCCAGAATACAGCCTTTTTTTCATTTCAGTACATTAAACAGGCAGTACAGAGTGATGGTTCAGTAAGGTGTTTCTGGAAAAACCTAGACTGAAATCTCAGCTCTAGGGCTGGGGATGTAATTCAGTAGTAAAGCACTTGCCTAGCCCTGGATGTTTTTTTGTTTTCTGTTTTTTGTTTTTTGTTTTGCAGTACTGGGGATGGAACCCAGGAGCAGTGTACCTCCAAGCTACACCTCAGCCTTATTTTTTAGTCTTTTTTATTTTTTGAAACAGGGTCTCACTGAGTTGTGAAGAGCCTCACCAAGTAACTGAGGCTGTCAGCAAACCGCGATCCTCCTGTCTCTGCCTCCCGAATGCTGGGGTTACAAGCGTGCGTCACCACGCCCGCTTCCTAGCCCTGGATTTGATTCCTGGCATTGGAAAAAAAAAAAATCGCAGCTAGAGGTGGTAGTGCATGCATGTAATTCCACCATTTGGGAGGCTGAGAAAGGAGGATCGCAGTTCACAGCCAGCCTCAGCTACTACTTAGTGAGACCTTTGCAAGTCAGTGAAATCCTGTTTCAAAATAAAGAATAAAAAATAGGGTTGGGGTATAGCTTGGAGGTAGAATGCCATAGACTTCCATCTCCAGTACTGAAAAAAAAAAAAAATCCCAGCTCTACCACTTATTAGATCTGTAACTTAAGATAAAATATTTAGCTTCTTTTTGCTTCGGTTTCCTCATCTATAAAATGGATATAGCTGGGCATGGTGGCTCACACTTGTAATCCCAGTATTTGGGAGACTGAGACAGGAGGATTGCGGGTTCAGGACCAGCCTCAGCAACTTAGCAAGGCCCTCCACAATTTAGTGAGACTCTGTTTCCAAATGAAAAAAAAAAAAACAAGGTGGGGGCTGGGGTTGTATCTCAGAGGTAGAATGCCCCTGAGTCCCATCTTAGCACCAAACAATAATAATAATAATTATAATTATAATAATTATTAGTATTATTATATAATGCTGGAATTACATGCATGCACTACCACCTCTGGCTGCGATTTTTTTTCCCAATGCCAGGAATCAAATCCAGGGCTAGGAAGCGGGCGTGGTGGTGCATGCTTGTAATCCCAGCATTTGGGAAGCAGAGACAGGAGGATTGCGGTTCTCTGAATAATAATAATAATAATAATAATAATAATAATAATAATATTCATCTATTGATAGACATCTAAATTAGTTCCAGTGCATGTATGTTCGTATCACTTCGAACCTCGCTATGATGTATAATTACAATCCACTAATAAAAGTATTTTAAAAACTCCAAATTTGTTGCTGAGGACATTGTTTTCATAAAGGTACATAGAAGCTGGGCACAGTGGTTCACACTTGTAATCCCAGTACTTGGGAGGCTGAGACAGGAGGATCACAGGTTCTCAGCCAGCCTCAGCTACTTAGTGGGCCTCTACCACCTGGTCTCCACAGAGCCCCATTCCAGCTCCTCAAGACCTCGAAGGACCCCATGGGGCTGCTGTCCTCTGTGTCCTTGGTGATCCCACACACGACATCCATGCTGTCCACTGGCCATGCAGGAATGTTGGGACAATACAGTACTGTGAGAATTCCTCGATTCCAGTGCATACCCCACTTGCCACAGTCATCAACACAGGAGGCTCCAGCTGCACCCTGTGCCGTCTGGCCACTTCGCTTGTCCTTGCCCCAAGGACAACAGGGCTCAAGAGGGGAGGAAGGACAAGGAGGAGAGTTGCCAAGGGGCAGGCAGTCCGGACCATGGGCCAAGAGAGCCCCCTGACAATGGGGCTCCAGCAGCATCCAGGCCTCAGAGGGCCAAGGAAGACCAGGCCTCCATCCAGCCTCACAGGGCCTTCAAAAGAAGACACCCCATGCCAGCAACGAGCTCTGTGCTGCCCATGCTGTGGGACCGAGGGGACCATCCACCGCCTCCAAAGCTGCCTTCCTTAAAAATTAAGGCAAACATCCACACCTGGGGGCTGAATAGGCTGGGCCTGAAGGGACCAGTGGGCCTGATTTTATGGGTTTCAGCAAAGGACTCAAGGAGGGAGTCCCCAAAGCCTGTTAATCCTCCTCCTCCTTCTTTTCATCCCCCTCCTCCCTTTCCTCATCCCCCTCCTCGTCTTTTTCCTCCCTTCCTACTCCTCCTTCCCCTCCAACCTCCTCCTCCTCTACCCCTTCTTCCTCCCTCTCCTCCTCCACCTCCACTGCATCCTATCACCATCAACCCTACCGTGTGCATGACCTGGCGCCCATGTGCACATGAGGAGGACTTGGCAGTGGTCACGACTCCTCAATGTCACGTGGTGGTCTTCCCATCTGCCCCAGGGCCCAGCATCAGCGCCCAGCTCCCCCACTCACCACCTGGCCAAGTTCAAGGCAGCTCACCTGCAGGTGTTCCCAACCCCACCCTACCCCACCTTCCAACCTTCCCCTTGTCCTCCAGCATGGCTCCTGGCTTCCAGTCACCCCTAATGGGCTGCAATCCCCCACCCAACGCCCCTTTGTTTCTGCTCTTTCCCCCCATCAACCCCAGTTTTCTCTCTACCCTACTAACCAGTGCCTACTCTGCCCATCCTGCAAGGTCCGTACACAGTCCAAGCCCATGGACACACCCCAGTCCCTGGTGGTCATACATCAGTTGCCAGGTGTGGGCAGTGACAGCTGGAGCTCACACAAGAAGCAACACGGGAAAGCTCCAGCGAGTGGTGGCCACACCTTGGCCCAGGTCACCCAGGTTATCAAGGCCACAGCGTCCAAATCCCCACCCTCCAGGGGCAGCAGAGTGAAGGCAGCCATTGTGGCTGCGACACCACCCACCACCACAGGCGGCAAGTCACACAAGACCTTTGGGAAGAAGACAGGAGCCCCCCACGTGGCCACAGCTTCCACCTCTTGACATGGCCCCAGGGCCAAGGGCTCTGGGCAGCGCTCCTCACTGAGGCCAGTGGCCCCCCGAGCTGCCCTGTGCACACTCCCTTCCCTACCCTGGCCCTCAGGGCGCTTATCCTCCCCATGTTGGCTTCACATCCTTTATTATACTTAAATAAAACCTTTTAAAAATTGTGTACAATTCAATTTTATTATCCTCAAAATAAAATGTGTACTATAGAGCCCAGTAAGGTGGGGCATATATGTAATTCTATCTACTTGGGAAACTGAGGCAGGAGGATTGCCAGTTTGAGGCTAGCCTAGGCAACTTGGCGAGACCCTAAATTTTAAAAAGTAAAAAAGATAAATTTCATGCCATTTTTGCCTCATAGGAATCTCCCATTATAGTAAAATTATTTTGTTAAGTAAAAATACTAAATGGGTTTGTGAACTTTGACTCAGATTTAAATGTAAGTAACATTCTCTGCATTAGGGAAAGTTGTATTTATCTTTAATATTAGTTTATCTGGGCTTATTTTATGTAGTATTTTGTTAACTTCTTGAAATAAACCTGTGTAGGCCCCACTTATTGTGGCCTAGGTCCAACATCAGCTAAAGATGAGAAAGTGAATCTTAAAAACTGACTTCCAGTACCTGAATAGTGTTGGGCTTAAGAAATGGGAAGCTCAGGTGCATTCTACCTCCAAGCTAAAACCCCAGCCCTATTTTTTTATTCTTTATTTTGAAACAAGGTCCTCTTCAACTTAGCAAGACCATGTTGCAAAAGAATAAAGAATAGAGCTGGGGGTGAAATTTGGGGTTAGAATGCCCCTGGGTTCTATCCCCAGTACAGCAAAAAAGAAAAAAAATAGTACCTTTTGATCAATTAGAAGTATGCAAAACTAGCCTGGCACTGTGGCGCAATGCCTGTAATCCCAGTACCTGGGAGCATGAGACTGAAGGATTACAGGTTAAAAGACAACTTCAAGTAGTGAGTGAGACTGGCATAAACCCAGCAAGACCCTATAAAAATAAAAATAGAGAGCTGGACGTGGTGGCTCAATCTTGTAATCCCAATATTTGGGAGGCAGAGACAGCCTCAGTTACTCAGTACGACCCTATTTCAAAATAAAGAATAAAAAATAGAGCCGGGTCTGGTTGCACAAACTTGTAATCCCAGCACTTAGGGGGCTGAGACAGGAGGATCACAGTTTGAGGACAGCCTCAACTACTTAGTGAGACCCTGTGCAACTTAGACCTTGTTTCAAAATAAGGAATAAAAAATAGAGCTGGGGGCATAGCGCGGAGGTAGAATGCCCCTGAGTTCCATCCCCAGTACTGTTATGGTGCTGGGGGTGTAGCTCAAAGGTAGAATTCCCCTGGTTTCCATCCACAGTACTGCAAAAAAATTTAAATTTAAAATAATAAAAATAGGGCTGGGAGTGTTGCTCTAAGTTCAATCCTCAGCATTACACACACACACAAAAGTATGCAAATTTGAAAACAAAAGATAAAACCAGTATGCTAAAGTATATAGGAATGACTAGCACCACAGCCAGATTACATGAGATTTTTTTAATGGCAACGTAATAGCACATAAAAATAAATAACACAGAAAATAGATTCCCCATGGAAGGTCTGCCAAGAATCATTATTTTGCAATGGCCCACCTGCAATCCTTTTTCACATATACTTTGAACCTAAATAAACAGAATATTTTTATCTTGCAATCATAACACTAAAAATATCAAAAGATAATTTGTATATTTTTTCCAAATCTAACAATCTAAATCATATCTATTGTACATTACAGAAATTTATATTTATATAATTTAAAACTAAATATTAAAGTGAAGCTGATTTATGCTTCCAAAGATATTATATCTGAAATCCATCTTTATTTATGATAAATGTTACAGATACTCTGAATTTTTTTTTTTTTTTTTTTTTTTTTTGGCGGTTCTGGGGATGGAACCCAGGGGCATTCTACATCCGAGATATTCCCCCAGCCCTATATTTTATTCTTTATTTTGAAACAGGGTCTCATTAAGTTGCAAAGGGCCTCACTGAGTAGCTGAGGCTGTCCTTGAACTGAGATCCTCTTGTCTCAGCCTCCCAAATGCTGGGATTACAAGTATGCACCACCACGTCCGGCTCCCATCCCTATTTTTTATTCTTACTTTGAAACAGGGTCTCACTGAGTTGCAAAGGGCTTCACTAAGTACCTGAGGCTGTCCACAAACCAAGATCCTCTGTCTCAGCCTCCTGAATGCTGGGATTACACACCTGGCTGATACTCTGAATTTCTGCCTCTCACAAACATAACCATCCCCTCTTAGATAATGAGGAACAGGAAAATATTTAGAAAAGAACACTACCTATCTTTAGTTAGAAGGGGAGAAAAATGGAGCTAAGAACATATAATTAACAATACAAGGCCAGGATCGGAGCCTGCTGAGGGGTTAGGCCGGTGCTGGGGCCAGCGAGGCCAGGATCGGAGCCTGCCATGAGGCAAGGCCGCTATTGAGGCTTCCGAGGCCGGGATCTGAGCCTGCCGAGGGGTTAGGCTGGTGCTGGGGCCAGCAAGGCCGGGATCAGAGCCTGCCGTGAGGCAAGGCCGGTGCTGGGGCCTCTGAGGCCGGGATCAGAGCCTGCTAAGGGGTCAGGCCGGTGCCAGGGCCAGCGTGGCTGGGATCGGAGCCTGCCGTGAGGCAAGGCCAGTGCAGGGGTCTCCGAGGCCGGAATCAGAGCCTGCTGAGGAGTTAGGCTGGTGCCGGGGCCAGCAGCCAGCATCGGAGCCTTCCGTGAGGCAAGGCTGCTTTTGAGGCCTCCAAGGCCAGGATAGGAGCCTGCCGAGGGGTTAGGCCGGTGCTGGAGCTAGCAAGGCCGGCATCGGAGCCTGCTGTGAGACAAGGTCGGTGCTGGGGCCTCCGAGGCTGGGATCGGAGCCTGCTGAGGGGTTAGGCTGGTGCCGGGACCAGTGGCCTGCATTGGAGCCTGCCAGGAGGCAAGGCTGGTGCCGGGGCCTCCGAGGCTTGGATTGGAGTCTGCCAAGGGGTTAGTCCAGTGCCGGGACCAGTGGCCGGCATCGGAGCCTTCCGTGAGGCAAGGCCGTTATTGAAGCCTCCAAGGCCGGGATCGGAGCCTGCTGAGGGGTTAGGCCAGTGTCGGGGCCAGCGAGGCTGGGATCGGAGCCTGCTGCGAGGCAAGGCCAGTGCTGGGGTCTCAGAGGCCAGGATCGGAGCCTGCCGAGGGGTTAGGCCAGTGCTGGGGCCAGCGACCGGCATCGGAGCCTTCTGTGAAGCAAGGCCACTACTGAGGCCTCCGAGGCCTGGATTGGAGCCTGCCAAGGGATTAGGCAGATGCTGGGGCCATTGGCTAGCATCGGAGCCTGCTGTGAGGAAGGCTGGTGCTGGGGCCTCCAAGGCCGGGATCAGAGCCAGCTGAGGGGTTAGGCCAGTGTCAGGGCCAGTGAGACCAGAATCGGGGCCTCCCATGAGGCAAGGCCACTGCTTGAGCCAGCAAGGTCTGGATCAGTCCACCGGGTAGCCAGGCCACTACTGGGGCAGTCAAGAGTGGGATCAGTACTTGCAACGTGGCATGCACAGAGAAATATCGCAGAAAATATAAATCAGATGCTTCCCCTAATCAACAGGAAGAGGTTGAGCTATAGAAAGGGCCCTATAGTGAATCAATTAAGGTGACCAATCAGAGGATATGGAAAAGGGGAGGATGGAGCCTCTTTAAAAAGCAGGAGGTACATAAACATATGTATCAAAGTTAATCACCAAACAAGTATGGGATCGAGGGAGGGGGAGGGAATGGGATGGGGACTGGATGAGGGCTAATTGGATGATGTGTGCTTGTATATCCTCTGAAGTCTTGTATTCCAATGTGATGTATGATTACAATGCACCACTAAAAATAAATTAAAAAAACACAATACAGAAGGCAGCCTTTTTTTGGAGAGGGGGGAATAGAACCCGGGAGCAATCTTACTCTGAGCTAAACCCTAGCCCTATTTTTTATTCTTTATCTTGAAACAGGGTCTCACTGAGTTACAAAGGGTCTCACTAAATAGTTGAGGCTGTCTTCGAACTTTGATCTTCCTATCTCAGCCTCCCAAATGCTGGGATTACAAGAGTATGCCACCACGCATCCCCAGCTCAGAAGGCAATCTTTTTTTTAATAAAGAGAAATTTATTCTCACTGGGCATTGTGAAACATGCTTATAATCCCAGTACTTTGAAGACTAAGAAATAATAGCAGGTTCAAGGCCCTCATCAGCAATTTGGTGAGACTGTCGTTGTTGTTGTTGTTGTTGTTGTTGTTGCTGCTGTTATACTTGGGATTGAACCCAGAGGCATTGTACCTTGAGCTATATCCCCAGCCCTATTTTTTTAAACAGGGTCTCACTAGGTTGATGAAAGTCTCACTTCATGCTGAGGTTGTCCTCAAACCTTCCATCCTCCTATCTCAACCTCCCAAGTACTAACTAGTATTACAGTTGTGTGCCCCATGCTTGACTAGGAGACACTATTTCAAAATAAAAAGGGCCGGAGGGGGTGTAGCTAAGTGGTAGAATTCCCCTTGGTTCAATCCCCAGAACTAAAAAAAATTTATTATTAATCCTTTTAGGGGAATAAAATAAGATGGGATGCAGAAAAAAATAAGAATATATTAAAAAGTACATAATAGATACTTTGTCCCTTTCTAAACATTTCTTTAGCTTATATATACAGAAAAATGAATTTATACTTATCAATTATCTTAAGTATTTTACTTATTAAATGTAAAATTAATAAGTTACAATGGAAATAAACATCCACAAAAAATTGTGTCTTGTAACTTAACTCACTGATATCATCAACCATGAGAAATGCATAGGATTCTGAAAATTTCTTATCTGAATGATCATTAGGCTTCCGTTTTCTTCACTTCTCTGTAAACTAAATGAAAGTGCATCTGTAACAACTCTATACTTTGTAAGTTAAGCATTTCAGGAATTTGTCCATGAAATCCCAAAACCACCAAAGGAAAAACCTATCATTTCTTTTCATGTATCTTCTGCCCTTCTATATTTTCCCCTCTTCACTTAACTGGCTCTTTATCCATGCAAAATATAGTCAAATAAACATCTAATATTTTTCAACTTTAGATTTTCATGAAAAGTTTACCATACTCCAATTCTCACACAGAATATAAATTCATATTTTTTTTAAAAAAAGCCAGATATAGCCTGTCGTGTAGTGAGGCTGGTGCTGGGGCCAGCAAAGCTGGGATCGGAGCCTGCCATAAGGCAAGGCCGGTGTTGGGGCCTCTGAGGAACTGGATTGGAGCCTGCCATGTGGTGAGGCTGGTACTGGGGTCTGTGAGGCCAGGATAGGAGACTGCCATGAGGCAAGGCCGGTGCTGGGGCTTCCGAGGCCAGTGTCAGAGTCTGCCAGGCCGTGAGGCCGGTGCTGGGGCCAGCGAGGCTGGGATCGGAGCCTGCTGTGAGGCAAGGCCGGTGCCAGGGCCTTCGAGAGTAGGATTGGAGCCTGCAATTGGGGAATCCATAAGGAAATATCACAGAAAATAAAATCAAATGCTTTCCCCAATATGCAAAAACTAGGAAGAAATGGGTAATAGGAGGAAATCTAGTTGAAGAATGGGCCCTATGGAGGAGCAATTAAGGTGATTTCTCAGAGGGGACGGGAGGGGGAAGATGGAATCTTTTTAAAGCACATGATGTACTTAAACAAATATATCAAAGTCAATCAGTAAATCAAGCATGAATCCAACATTCATTTATGACAAAAACACTGAAGAGAATTGGAATAGAAGGAATATATCTCAACATTATTAAGGCAATCTACAATAAGCCCGCTGCCAACATCATATTAAATGGGGAAAAACTTCAAGAATTCCCCCTAAAAACTGGAACGAGACAAGGATGTCCACTATCACCACTTCTATTCAATATAGTACTAGAGACTCTAGCCAGAGCAATAAGACAAGAAAAGGAAATCAAAGGAGTACAAATAGGAAAAGAAGAACTCAAACTTTCACTATATGTAGATGACATGATACTCTATTTAGAAAACCCAACAAACTCAACCAAAAGGCATATAGAACTGATCAACAAATTCAGTAAAGTGTCTGGATACAAAATCAATTTCAAAAAATCAGAAGCTTCCCTGTATACCAACCATAAATCCACTGAAAAAGAAATTAGAAAACACTTCCACTCAGGATCTCCCACAAAAAAATAAAATACTTAGGAATAAACTTAATCAAGGAGGTAAAAGATCACTACAAAGAAAATTATAAAAAATTAAAAGAAGAAATCGAAGAAGATCTTAGAAGATGGAAAGATATTCCATGTTCATGGATAGGCAGAATAAATATAATTTATCATTAAAATGGCCATCCTTTCAAAAGGGATCTACAGATTCAATGCAATGCCCATTTAACTACCAAGATCATTCCTCACAGACATAGAAAAATCAGTCCTTAAATTTATTTGGAATAACAAAAAGCCCAGAATAGCCAAAGTAGTTCTCAGCAACAAAAACCATTCAGGATGAATCACAATACCTGACTTTAAACTATACTACAAAGCCATTGTAACAAAAACAGCATGGTACTGGCACAAAAACAGATATATAGACCAATGGAGCAGAATAGAAAACCCAGAAACAAGTCCATACACTTTCAGCCAATTGATTTTTGACAAAGGGGCCAAAAATATACACTGGAAAAAAGATAACCTGTTCAACAAATGGTGTTGGCAAAACTGGTTAACTATATGCAGAAAATTGGAAATTAATCCCACTTTCTCACCCTGCACAGGAGTCAATTCAAGATGGGTCAAAGACTTGGAAGTCAAACCAGAGACCTTGAAGCTCCTTGAAGAGGGCATAGGTCCAACACTGCAACACATAGGCACAGATAAACACTTTCTCAACAAGACCCCAAAGACACAGCAAATTAAAAGGCAAATCAATATGTGGGATTGCATGAAACTGAAGAAGTTTTCTTCATTAAAGGAAACTGTCAAGAACCTCAACCGAGAGCCAACAGAATGGGAGAAGATTTTTGTCACCTACACCTCTGATAAAGGACTAATATCTAGAATATACAGAGGACTCAAGAAACTCAACACTAAAAAAAAAAAATCATCCAATAACAAAATGGGCAAGTGAACTAAATAGACACTTCACGAAAGAAGAAATTCAAATGGCCAATAAACGCATGAAGAAATGCTCAACATCACTGGCAATCAGAGAGATGCAAATCAAAACTACCCTGAGATTTTACCTAACTCCAACTAGAATGGCAATCATTCAAAACACAAACAACAACAAATGCTGGCGAGGATGTGGAGAAGTGGGAACTCTAAGACATTGTTGGTGGGATTGCAAATTAGTGCAACCACTTTGGAAAACAGTATGGAGAATCTTCAGAAGAATGGGACCAAATCTACCATTTGATCCAGCAATACCACTTCTGGGTACCTACCCAAAAGAAACAAAACCAAACTACCAAACTAATGCATGTGTATCTATGTTCATAGCTGCACAATTCACCATAGCCAAACTATGGAACCAGCCAAGATGCCCATCAACAGATGAATGGATTACAAAACTGTGGGATATGTACACAATGGAATTTTACTCAGCCATTAAAAAAAACTCAATTACATCATTTTCAGGGAAATGGATGGAACTGGAGGACATTATGCTAAGTGAGATTAGTGAGTCACAAAAAATAAGAAATCAGATGCTTTCCCTTATATGTGAAAGCTAAGGAGAAATGGGTCATAGGAGGAACTCTAGATGAAAAAAGGAAATCCTATAGAGGAGCAAACAAGACAACCTAAATGAGGGGATGGGAGGGGGTAAGAAGAAATTCTCTAAAACACACAAAGCACTTAAACATATCGAAGTCAACCACTAAGCCAAGCAAGGGAAGGAGGAATGGGAAGGGAATGGGGTGGGAATTGGGTAGGGTTTAAATCGGTGATATGTACATGGATGTACACACAGTTTTTTACCCCCATATGATGCATGAATATAATGCACCAATAAGCTGGGCGTGGTGGCGCACGCTTGTAATCCCCGCGCTTGGGAGGCAGAGACAGGAGGATCGTGCAGGTTTGAAGCCAGCCGCGTGCGCTGGCTTAGGAGACCCTGTTTCCAAATAAATTTTAAAAAGTCAAAATAGGTCTGGGAGTGTAGCCCAGAGATAGAAGGGCTTCCAGGAACCCCAGTACCACCAAAAATAATGATAATAATAATAATAATGCACCAATAAATTTTTTAATGAAAATAATGCACCAATAAAAAATAAATAAAAATTTAAAAAAGAGTGTAACTCAGAGTCATAGTACTTTCTGGGTTTAATTGCAATTACAAAAAAAAAAAGGATAAAGAGAGATAATAACAGTAGATTGTGGATCAGAGAAATTTTCTATGCTGGAATTAAGAGGAATTGAGCCCAGGACTTTAGATACCAGCGCAGTGCCAGGCCTGGAGTGAAGGACCATGCATGATGTGAATGTCATTTTATTTCATTTTATTTTTGTGGTTCCTAGGTGGCTTACAACAAAGATCAGTGTACCACAAGGATACCAATGGACACTTCCGTCCAGCTGGGCCAAGGAGTGCTGTGTGTGTACCAGGTGTTTGACCCAAATCCAGATCCAGAGGTAGGTCCGCAGGGAAGGACCTGCCAGGCTCTGTGGCAACTGGACTGTGTTTCAGTACCAGCATTGCAGGCCTGTGCCACCACGCCCAGTTTAGAACATCTCTCCCATTTCCTTGTCCATCTTCTTGTTCCAGGGTTGATACTGCCAAATGGAGACAGAACTGCCCATGCCTTGGGGGAATGCCCAGCGGCCCCTGTGGGGAATAATTCAAGTCAGCCTTTTTCTGTTTCCACTATAGCACAGAGGAAATCAAGGGCTCGGACTGTGTTGCCTAGTTCTGGGCTATGCAGGAGTATATACAGAAATACCCAGACCTCTATCCCCAAGACGAAGAGGAGGATGAGGAGAAGAAGCCAGCAGAGCATGTAGAGGAAGCCGTGCCCACTGAGACCACCACCACCAAAGAGGAGGAGAGGCCAAGCTGATGAGGGCCTGAGCCCTGGGCTGCAGTCCTTCCACACAGAGTGACCTCAACCTTTTGCAGAGAGCCTTTAAATCACCTCTAAGAAAGTATCTTTCCCTCAATCATTCTGTGCACTATAATGTACAGAATAACTTATTTTGATGATCAGGGGTCTTGGTCCTTTTCATATAAACTGAAAATTGGGGGTTCATGTCCTACATGAACCTACCAGTGAACACAGCTGCCACCTGTGAATTATTTTTCTTAGGTTGCCTGGAACTTTGCCACTTTGACACATGTGCTGAATATTCTCAGCAACCAGAAATCATCCAGAAATATTTCTTGTGAGCTAGCTGATTTATTCTGAACCATTGTATCCCTTTTAGTAGACTTGATTCCTCTTTGGGAAGTAGAAGCAAAGCCTTCTGAAATGTTGGCGTGGGGCCACTTCTAACAGAAGGGGCCGGTGGTCAGATCTGGGTTTCCCAAGACCATCTTGCTCTGCGCAGAAGAGGGGCCCTGTAGCCCATTCTGGTGCATCTTGTTTCCATGTTTGCACTGAGCTCCAGGTTGTCTGCATTGAGAAGGTGGAGATTTGGACTGTTCAATTCCCGACAATTGTAGCTATTCTGAAAGCCCAGGTTTGGGGCCACATTCACTCTGGCTCTCACCTCTGGTCCAACACCATGTTCTCGGCAGGTTGCAACTTGAGTTGCCAGAGCAGTAGCCAAGAGAGGAAATGGTGTGAATAAAGTTCTCAATGAAAGGGAAGTGTGATTTCTACCCAATTTTGAATGTGCCTTTTGTTTTTACAAGTTTGAAATGCACCTGATGTAAGGAAAATTTAAATTTATAAGAAATTTAACTGAATTTCTCTTTCAAGATCTTGCTATATCGCTTTGCATCTGTTAATATTTTCTGGCTTGAGTTTAAAGCAAGGTCACTTTTTCTTTGTGAACTGAGGCCTTCATCAGAGACATTGCAGATTCACTGTGAGGAGGGGACGGTTCTTCCCATTTGAAGAAAAGGACTGATGAAGCCCTTTGCTCAAGGTAACAGCTAGTTTTCAGGCTGTGGTATATAATAATGCTACATATGACCCAAGTTTATTGGTTGTTGCTGTGAAAAATTACCTTAAAACTTGGCAACTTGAAGCCAAGCATGGTGATGCATGCCTATAATCCCAATACTTGGGAGGCTGAGTGAAAGGTTCGAGCCGCCCCTGCCCCGCAGGGGGCGGGGCCGGAAGCTAGGAGGCGGAGCTCTGTGATTCCAGAGGGGACCATGCCTCTCGATCAGAGAGAGTAGAGAAGCCCAACAGAGAGACAGAGAGACGCACGCGGGGGCTGGCGGCCGAGGGCTGGCGGCTGACTCCCCACAAATAAAGGCATCCATACCATCTATAATGGATCTCCGCGTGTATCTGTGTGCCAGGGGGACCCGCAATATCTTTCACTGAGAAAGGAGGACCTTAGGTTTGAGGACAGACTTAGCGAGTAGTGAGTCTCTCAACAACCTAGTGAGTCTCTGTTTCAAAACAAAAAATATAATAGGGCTGGGGATGTAGCTCAGAGGTAGAATGCCCCTGGCCAACCCCCAGTACCACAAAGAAATAAACACAAACTTAGCAGTTTGAAACACCAAATATTATCCATAGTGTTTGTGGTCAGGACCTGCGCCTGGCTTCTCTGAGTCCACTGGTTCAATCTCTCACAGGACTGTGTCCCTGTCATGCTGTGGCTTGGTGGGCTTCTCAGAGTCCCTCTGGTGAATTATTTTTGTCATCCCAAGTGTTCCTTTAAAACAAAATCTTCACTGGGCGTGGCGGTGCACACTTGTAATCCCCGCGCTTGGGAGGCTGAGACAGGAGGACCGCACAGGTTCAAAGCCAGCCTCAGCTGCTTAGTGAGGCTCTCAGCAACTTAGTGAGACCCTGTTTCCAAATAAAAAATATGAAATAGGTCTGGGAGTATAACCTGGAGGTAGAAAGTCCCTGGGTTCCATCCCCAGTACCACCAAAATAAATAAATAAATAAATTAATTAATTAAATAAAAAACAAGATCTTCAGAACCCAAAAGCCTCTCTCACTCTTGAGATACCTGCATTCACTCTTTCTTTCTTAGTACTGGGGTTTAAACACAGAGGCAGTCTATTTCTGAGCTATGCCTTCTACTTATTTTTTTAAATTTTGAAACAGGGTCTCAAATGGGTGTGGTGGTGCATGCACAGTATTTGGGAGGCTGAGATAGGAGGACTGATGGTTTGTGGCCAGCCTTAGCAATTTAGTGAGGCCCTTCGCACTTAATGAGATCCTGTTTTAAAGTTAAAGAATAAAACAGGACTGGGAATATAGCTTGGAGGTAGAATTGTTGCTAGGGAAGCCACAGAGACACATCAGACTGCTTAGTGCCAAAGAGGTTACTTTATTTACTGGCCAGCTGGAGCAAGCAGTAATCTCTATACTGCTGCCCCAAGCGTTAGTTTCAGTCATCTTTTATACCTCTTGGTTACAGAGTTGGGGTATGGAAAAGTCAGGTTTTCATGGTTATAAAAATCATTACATCATTTGACAAACACCATTCATTCAGAACAGATGACATATTTTACTCAGATGCTACCTTGTGGCAAGACAGTTTCCTCATACCATGAACAGCAAAGCATATTACAGAAGCAGATAATAGCAATTAAAATTCCTTTCCAAGTCCAGGTTGAGTTACAGGATGCACTTGCCTAAGGCTTCTGCCTAAAAGGGACAGACCACCTCAGAATGCCCCTGGGTTTGAACCCCAGCTCCACAAAAGAAGAAAGAAAAGAAACAGGGTCTCACTAAGTTGCCCATAGTTGCAGCACTTGGAGAATGAGACAGGAAGATTCTAGGTTCAAGGCCAGCCTCAGCAACATGGTGAGGCCTTCAGCAACTTAGAGAGGGCCTGTTTAAAAAAAAAATTGGGCTGGTGGTGTAGCTCAGAGGTAGAGTGCCCCTGGGTTCAATCCCTAGTGCTACAAAACAACAACAACAACAACAACAACAACAACAACAACAACAGCAGAGAGAGAGAGAGAGTGTACCAGTATTAGGAAATGGCCTAAACAGATTAAAAAAATAAGTTTTGGTTATTATTTGTCAAAAATTGGTTTATGGAGGTCAGATCTGTGAAAGAGAAAGGCACTTAGGGTTTGGTTACTGCCAGGATTCAGGTAGCTGTTATAATGCAAATGCAAAGTACCCTTGCTAAAAGTAATTAGCAAGTGGATAGAGGAGTTGGGACCTAGGACTTTCACATTCTAAAAACAGGTTTGCATAATAATTGATATCTAGAAAGGAGCTAAGAATTCCCAAGAGTATGGGGAAGGGGAAACAGATACCACATGTCCCTTGACCTCTTGCATCATTATGGCTGGAACAAAGAAACCTAGGTGTATACCAGCAGTTAGGCGGGAAGTTAAGGGGTGGACCTATACTTAGGTCCTAGGATTATGAGGTAGAGTAAGATTTTGTATTTTGTATTCCCATGACCTCATTTGGGCCACTCCCCTATACGATCCTGAGATTGTTTAGGGCTATAACTATCTTCTTTATTTCTACCTTTGTAATAAGAAACTCATTTAAATCTTCAGCAAGAGTTCAGACTAGTGTATATTGATCCTGGTCCAGAACAAGGACCCGTGGTTTCTGGAATAGTTTCCGGGAGCCTAATAGAGGTTCCTGGGAACAGTTCCCCAAACCATAACAGTTTACCCATAACAGAGATGATTCCTGGGTTTGATGTAACTTTAGCTCAACTGGTAGTAGGCAATGGTGCTCCAATAGAGTTTCTTAGTCTGCTCTATTCTTTTATGTACTGGAGACTGAACCCAGGGCCCTGTCTACCTCCAAGTTACACACATTAGCAGTTGGAATACAGCAAAAGTATTCTGTCAAAGGGGTAGCTTAACTTAAACTGCCATTTTGTAACCTGGTGGAGACTTACATTCCTTGGCAAAATTAACATCTCTTAAGAGATTGCAGGTGTGGGCCCCTCTCCTGTCTTCTCCTAAAGCTGACCTAGAAGGAGGTGAACCTGGAATTTCCACCAATAGAAGTTCAGCACAGGTGCTTTGCATTAGAAATAAAGACCCACGATGTTATGAGGTGTACTCCTGCATACCTGGGAGCACCCTTTTTTGCAAAAAAAAAAAAAAAAAAAAAAAAAAGTAAACTCACCTTACCAAACAATTTTCAAACATGTGCCTTTTTGATGCCAGGAAAATTTATTTCTAACAGTCCTGAAGCCAGTTTCAATGCCTTACAGTGGAGGGCCTGGCCAGGCAGAGCCAGCGAGGGCCTCAATGCCAGAGGTTTTGATGTAGGATAGAAGGAATAAGTAGGTAGAAAGGAGACAGACAGGAAGGAAAAGTAAAAATATAACTTTGATATAAGAACCTGGAGCTGAAGTGCTTCTGCCTCTAGTCCACAAACCAGTTCTCTTTCCCAGGCCTGACTCTACCATAAATTCTTGGGAAACCTGTAGATCCTAGAGTTAACAATATTTCCAAGAAAACCTATAATTTAGGATATCCCAGCTTTTCTGTCAATCAACTGAGGACCCCAATCAACCCAAGATCATCCACCCTAAGGCTGACCAGACCACAGACCATGAGGAAGCACCTCAGGACTACTGGACTGAGCTCATCCACCCTAAGGCCGACTAGACCACCTGCCCACCATAAACTGCCTTGGGACTACCGGACTGAGTTCATCCTCCCATACCTTCTCTAGCCTACCCCTCACGAAAGTCCCCTATAAGAAGAGAACCCTGAACTCCCCAAAATGCCTTCCTCATCTTGAGGTGGCCCGCATTCTCTCTTGAATGTGTATTCCCCCCCCCATAAACCTCTGTCTATGTCTCTAACTGGCGCATGCTGAAATTCTTTTCCGTCACGTTAGCCAAGGACCCTGCAGACCCCAAGTTCCTGAGCCGAGAACTCACCCCAACAGTTTCACTTCAAGGAGCCACCTGAAGCAGCAACTGTCATGGGGACCAGGAGGCTTGATCGTGCCCAAAATGAGAGAGTGGAGCCAAAAATGTAGGTCAAAAGCCAAGTGTTTAAGAGCCCAGAAGAGCAAGACCTGCAGAAATCAAACAGAACCCCAGGACAAGGCAGATGCCTTATGTAGAATCAGCCCAGGGCAGCTTGTGGGCGTGAGTCCTCAACTTAAGGACTCAGGATCTGCAGGGCCCTTGGCTCATGCAATGGAAAAGAATTCCAGCACACATCAGTCAGAGACATGGACAGAGATTTATTTGGGTAAATGGAAAGAAATACACATTCAAGCAAGAATGCGGGCCATAAGATGAGGAAGGCATTTTGGGGGGTGAAGGGCTCTTTTCTTATAGGGACCTTCGTGAGTGTGGGCTAGAGGAGGTCTGTGAGGATATCAGTCCAGTCATCTCCTGGGGTTTCTGGGGGCCGTGTTCCCTATTCATGGCAGGCTTGGCTTAGGAGAGAGTTCTGACTGGTTGGCTTTGAACCTGTGTGTGACCCAGGCCCCAGCTCCTCCAGTTGGTGTGCAGTCAAGGAGACTCCTCCCACCTCAGCCTCTGGGTGCCCAGGGAGCCATGCTGTGTGTGGATGCAACATACAGCTCTGTTCTCTCCCCTAGATGAGGTGATAAGGGGCACTGGTCAGTGGGCAAGCATGGCATGGGGTCAGGGCTGCAGGTGGGCAAGGATGATATTCAGCCACAGGTGACACCCCACCTGTGCCACTGCTAAAAGAGAAATTGCCACATCACGTGGGGGTCAAAAAGCAGGGGTGGATCAGCGTGGGGATGCCTGACTGTGCCCCTAAATGGGGCATGGGTGCTGAGCCTGGCTGGTCTCCGGAAGCCCTGGGTCCCCTTTCACTGTGAATGTACAATCCAGCGCTCAGCGACCCTGCAGCTTGTAGATCATATCTCTGCGGCTGAGGCTGGGCTTTCTGGACTGCTCTAGGAGTGTTTCAATTCCTCTCTGAGCTCTGGGCTCCCCTCCAGAACCCCCTGCTCTGTGGGTGCTGCCCATCTGGCCCTGTCACTGCAGGGGCAGATGCTGTGTCTAACTCCCCAGTGGGAGTGTGGGCTCAAGGCCAGGACTGGGCCTGAAACCCTTACCCCTCATGTGCCTCCAACTCTGGGCACAGGCCTGAAGACAGAAAGCTGACTCTGATGAGTGCTGAGGGCCGGTTACAGGGGCCACTGTGTCCCAGCTCCAGCCTTCCCCACACGACCACAGCCCTGGGGTCTCACCTTCATCTTGCCAAAATGTAGCGGGTTCTGGGCATCCTGTGCCTGGATCACACTGAGCCCGGTGTTGCTGCCAGTGTCTCCACACTCTCGACAGTGACACTGGCCAACAGGTGGATGGATGAAGAGCAGCAGAAGGTCCTGCTGCCCCTGTGGGCCTGAGAGAAATGAGAAACTTTTATTATTACCTGTATTCTTGAGCATTGCCCTTCTACCTGGAGTCAGATAAATCAGTCTCAGGAGGATTTGGATTTGCATTTCCCCGATTGCTAATGATGTTGAGCATTCACTCATGCCTTTTGGCTACTTGTGTGTCTTCTTCCAGGCAGCGTACATTCAGTGCATTTGCCTGTCTTTCAGGGTATTTTTTTTTTAAGTGGAGTTTTTAAAGTTTTTTATATATTCTAAATATTAGTCCTCTAATATATATAGGGGATATCTGAAAATATAGGCTGCTCATAGAACAAGCACTAAAGGACTTTCCAAAAGTTCCAGTCACCAAGCCAGTGGACAGGAGGCAGGAACTCTGGGGTGGGCAGGCACTGTGGGAGATTAGCAAAACATTTTTAATTTTTTTTTTTTGCAGTACTGGGGTTGAACCCAGTTACATTCTATCTCTGAGCTACACCTCCAGTCCTATTTTATTCTTTATTTGAAATAGGATCTCACTAAGTTGTGGAGTGCCTCACTGAGTAGCTGAGGCTGGGCAGAAACGTGAGATCCTCCTGTCTCAGCCTCTCAAGTACTGGGATTACAAGTTTGAGCCACCATGCGCTGCTAGCAAAATTCTTAAGTAGAGTTCTGGCTCCATCTGGTGTCCAATATGGAGCTCAGCACCTCAAAGAAGTTTAAAACCCACTTAGAGCAGAGGGAGGGCCTCAAGCCAGGTTTTGACAATTTTGGGGATGGATGGGGAAATTCAACTAATGCCACTGGCAGAGCCAGCTCCTAAAACAATCCTTTACCTCAAACACGTTGAAGTTTTTGTGGCAGGTAAACACATGATCAGACTATACAGACTTGTGTTTTAGAATAACTCAACAGTGCAAACAGCCATGAATTAATTGTTCTATAGGATCAGATGCCCAAGTGGTCAGTACTCCAAGCCTATACTTACAGCCTGAATTCCTGAACCAGACCACCAGAGCAGCAGCCTCCTGCTGGAGGGAAACTGGGATTCTTGGCAGATTTGTTCTCCTCTGTTATACGCACTGACTACAACTGTGCCTGGTTCCTGATCTGAGGCTAGGCAGGTCTGGGGGCCACGTGGGGAAGAGGAGGGTTTGCTGGGGTGGGAGACACCATCTTTCCAAACTGGCACTGTCACTCACAAGCTGTTGAGCTTGGGGAAACACCTTCACCTCCATGAGCCCGAGATGACTCAGTTGTACTTGAATCCAGTATCTCCTTGACATTGCCTCCCTGTATCAGGGTGTGTGTCAAAAGAAACCATCAGCACCCTTGGTCAGTGAGGACACTCTGAGTATCCTGTTACAGGAGCGTTGCCAGGTGCACTACTCACTGCGCCAGCCAGGTGTCGGCTGGAGCACACTCTGAATGTCCTCAGCACCCTGAGACCAGGCTCCAGCGATGCCCCCAGCCTGCAGCCCCTTCCCTACCACCCACTGCAGGTGCAATCTCAGGAGAGTCCCCCATCCAGCCCACCTTCCAGCCCTCTCCTCAGTGGAGGAAGGGATGTTGCCTCCTCTCTCGGTAACTCCGCAGGGAGGGGGCGCACTGCCCCAAAGTTGGGCTCCTAAGCCTAGTACAGAAACCCAGGTGCACCTCTGTGCACTCCAGTTACAGCAAGAGGGGACACGCCTTGACCTTCTCTGTGGGGAGCCATTAAGGCTTTCCCCTAGGTTAATGTTTCTGACTCAGCTGACTGTCTTTTGCCCAGAGTCAACAAGGTTTGGGGTAATGGAAAGTTCAGAGTAAAAGGTCTGGGGGAAGATCAGATGGTGATGGCACGAGGGTATTGATTAACCTATCTGTATATATGTGCTTTGGATTGGTCTTTATTGTATTCTGGTGGTGGTGGCAAGAGGATGTTGATTGACCTGTAACTGTATAAATACCTCTGAAAAAACAAACCCAGCGTCGGTGCAATAAAGAATACTGACCCAGGAGTAGTCGTCGACGAGTAGAGATATTGACCCAGGAACAGGGGTCGGCCAGTAGAGATAGTAGGCTGGTGACTCCCCCATGTTAGAATAAATTAAATATTCTGAGAATCAAATCCAACTTAGACTTAAATTCTTCATCCTCACACCTCTCTTCAGAACCCGTACTTTTGCTGGCTGGCTCCAACACTTCTCCATCTGGGACCAGCCCTGGAGCAGCTGCTTGCCCCGCAGCCTCCAAGTTTGGGACAGTTGGGAGACTGCAGGATCCCAGAGAACCCAAGCTCACTCTGCACTGAGCTCCCTCCTGAGCCCTTGAGAGAGACTGACCCGGGAGGGCAGCCTGTTCTCTGTCCTGCGCACTCAGATGTGGGAGGGCAGGCGCTCCAGGGGAGGTGGGCAGGGGACAGAGTTCTGGGGCAGCTGCAGCAGTGCCCTGCATCCCCAGGTCTCCGACACTTGCACACCTGCTGGCTCCTCACCTGCAGCACTTGCTCCTCCCTCCCTCTACCACCCTGTGGCTCCCGAGCTCCCCAGGGAGTCCCAGGCACCCGGCAGATGAGGGCATGGAAAGGCTGCTTAGGGATACTGCAGCCCAGGCCTCCCATGCAGGGTATGAGGGTTACCCCTGTGGCCTGCTGGGATCTGCACTGCCCACCACCCCCTGTGGCCATCAGGAACTATGAACCAGGAAGCTGGCACTGTTGGGCCACCTTTTCCCCAGCCTGGGCATGGTCTACCTCTAGATCCAGTAAGCATACCTCACAAGAATGGGGCTGCTCTGGGGGAGGGAGGTGGGCTTGACCCCACTCTTGAGTGAAGTATGTATCCCTCTTGTGCCAGTACTGGGAAATGGTTTTGGTATTAATTTCAAAATATATTGGAAAATTACCCTGGTACTAATTATAATTCCAAAATGTAAAAAAAAAAAAAAATGTAGTCAGGGCCTGGCTGCTGCCAGGCACTCAGGCTGCTTGTTACAATGCAGAGTTCTTTCAGCAAAAGTAATTAGCAAGAACTCAGAAATAACAAAGGGCTGGGTAGCTCAGAGGTAGAACATGTCTGGGTTCAACCCCTGTACTACAAAAAGGAAAAGAAGGGGAAAGGAAAAAGGTAAAAGAAAAACCCCACAAGTGACTGATATATTGAGAGGTCTGATAATGAGCTAATGATGGATACATAAATGGGTTAGAATGTGTTTCTGTTGCCTATGGGAGGACATCTGGGGAGGAGACATGTGTCAAAACTCCCTCAGGCCATGCAACAGGGGTCTAGACAGTCCATTATGGACTCATTGAGCCTGGGACCCTTCCTGTCTTGATGGACATTTTCTTGGCCAGAGGAAGCAAGGCAGGTCCTGTATTTCAGAGGAGCTGCTCTGTCATGTGGACACAGAGGGGTGGCATGAGGGTTCCTTGGGCTCTGACCCTCCCAGGTCCTGAGGTCAAGGGACACTCTGGCCTCTGGAAGTACAGGCTGTGCCTGGAGCTCCAGGCGGAGTGAGTAGCCAGTCTCCAAGAGCCCAAGCTGCACGCTAGGTCAGGAGGATGCACTGGGGCCGGGCCTCAACTTGTCTTTGGCTCCCATGATTTCCTGACCTTCCTGGACTTTTCTGATTGTGGGATGAGATGCCACTTCCTTGTGAGGGTGTAGAGATGAGCCGCAAGGCGTGGGGATGAGGGGACACAGACACCCCCAATGTCTGCAGGATGGGTCTCGCTGCTTGCTGACTTGGGGATAGGCGATCAGCCTGGGTCCCACTGGGAACTGAGTGTCCAGCTCTACCCTGAGCAGGTGGAAATGTTCTCGCCCTATAGTTCCAGGAACATTGCTCCCCAGTGCCACACACACACACACACACACACACACACACACACACACACACACAAATATATTTTACTTTCCTTAACATTATATTTCATTGGTATGTTGCCTAGGTCTTAATATTTTCATAACTTATGTCTATAAAATATGAGGTTCCTTTTTTCTTTTGGTACTGGGGATGGAACCCAGGGGCATTCTACCTCAGAGCTACACCTCTAGCCCTATTTTTTACTTTTTATTTTGAAACAGGGTCTCACTGAGTTGCACAGGGCCTCATTAAGTAGCTGAGGCTGTACACGAACAACAGTCCTTCTATTTCAGCCTCCCAAATGCTGGGATTACAAGTGTGTGCCACCACGCCTGGCCTCCTGCTCTTTTTTACTTTTATTTTGAAGCAGGGTTTCGCTAAATTATTGTAGGTTTCTCTATGTTGTTGAAGCTGGTTTTGAACCTGCAGTCCTCCTGACTAAGCCTCCCAAGTACTGGGATTACAGGCATGTGACACCATCCCTGGCTGAAATTAAGGTTCTTAATGCTATTCATTCATTCACTCACAAATTCTACCTGGAAAGGGAAGGAAACAAAGCAGAACTTGAGCAGTGCCTTCTCAACCTCAGTAAAAACCAGAATGCACAGGTTATGGTGGCACAAACCTGTAATCCCAGGACTTGGGAGGCTGAGACAGGAGGATTGCAGGTTCGAGCCCAGCCTCAGCAACTTAGACTCTCTGCAATATAGTGAGACCCTGTTTCAAAATAAAAAATATAGAGTGGGAACATAGCTCAGAGATAGAATGCCCCTGAGTTCTATCCCCAGTACCCCAAATAAATAAACAAATAAATCCCAGAACATTGTCTCCTCCACTCTCCCAAGAACCTGGCCAGATGTGCAGAAGGTTCCTGGTTAAGCAATTCCAAAGGATGGCAGGAAGGTCTCCAGGAAGATAGTGGACTTCCTGCTTTTAAAGCAGTTGGGGTCTCAAGTGATTAATGGAAAAACAAAAGATAAACTGTGTTTATACCTCAAGCCACAGAGTACGTCATACCAGTTACAACTGATTACACAACGAAGTGTTTTAAGACTCATTATGCCTCGCTGGGAGTGCTGGAGCACACTTGTAATTCCAGTGCTTGGGAGGCTGAAATAGAAAGATCCCTGGTTTGCAGCCAGCCTCAGAAACTTAGCGAGACCCTATTTCAAAATAATAATAAAATAGGGCTGGGAGTATAGCTCAGAGGTAGAATGCCCATGGGTTGAATCCCCAGGACCCCTACACACACATACACACAGCTCATTAGCCCAAGATTGCAGAATCAGGTTCATTTTCTTTCATATGCACATGTCAATGACACCACGACATATTCTCCACAACATGAGAGGCTGACCTTCCTGGCTTTCCCTTTTCTTTCTTTGTTCATTCGTGGCAGGAATCACAGCCATCATAATCTTGGCAGTTATAGGCTGGCTCCCCAGCACCTGTGTCACCGTCCTGTGGTACCACATTCTTAAGCCATCTGAAGCTGGGTGTGGTGGCGCAGGCTTGTAATCCCAGTATTTGGGAGGCTGAGACAGGAGGATCACGCAGGTTCAAAGCCAGTCTCAGCTACTTAGTGAGGCTCTCAGCAACTTAGTGAGACCCTGTTTCCAAATAAAATATAAAATAGGTCTGGGAGTGTAGCCCAGAGGTAGAAAAGCCCCTGGGTTCTATTACGGATTGGGAGAATATGGTTTTGGGAAAACTGTCCCTGAGGACCGCTGTTAGGATTCCAAACACAATTTTCCTCAAACCACAACAAAACCCCAAAAAAACGAAAAACAGAAAAACAAAACAGAAAAACTGTGGGTTCTTGTCCTGAGCTAATGGTAAAAACACATCAGCCCGGACTCTTGCTGAAGATTTAAAGTTTATTAAAAAGATAGAAATACAGAAGACAGTTAAAGCCCCATGCCATTCAGAAATGGCATAGGGGGTGGAGTGTGGTGGCGCACGCTTGTAATCCCCGTGCTTGGAAGGCGGAGACAGGAGGATCACGCAGGTTCGAAGCCAGACGTGCTGGCTTAAGAGACCCTGTTTCCAAAAATAAAAAAATATAAAATAGGTCTGGGAATGTAGCCCAGTAGTTGAAGGGCTTTCAGGAACCCCAGTACCACCAAAAAAAAAAAAAAAGAAAAGAAAAGAAAAAGAAAGAAAGAAAGAAAGGGGAAATGGCATAGGGGGGTGATTCGAGCAAATTCACCAAAAGTCCCTGCATGCTGAGTGTTCTTATCCTGACCAAGTCTGCACAGGTCTTTTGATATGTAGATATACTGCCCTAGCCCAGATATCTGCTCTGAGGCAGAAGGGGCAGCTCTGTCTCCCAGCACAGACCCCACACCTTTTGTTATACTTCCAAAATGTGTTAAGTTGCTTATCTGAGATCTGGGATTTCCTCCCATCCTTGAGGCAGTTTGTCTTTCTTTAGAAATATAAAGAGGCCCTTTTCTTTGGCGGTCCTGGCTTTCTTTACTTCTCTTTAGAAATGTAAAAAGACCCTTTTTCCTGCAGCTCCTGGCTTTCTTTACTACCAAAAATATATCTTTAAAATTGGAAATCTTTCCCAATACTGGTACATTAATACATTTTGAAACCTTTTCCCAATACTGGTACAGGTTCCACCCCTGGTACCACAAAATAAATAAATAAAGCCATCTGATGGCCTCTGGGAACTGGCTTCTCCCTAACACTGCTGCTGCTCTCCAACAGGTATTGAAAAAAAGCCTCACAGGAGCCTTGAGGATCATGGCAGGGACTGATGACAAGTGGAAGGAAACTTCCATGGGAAGGAATGTGCCACTGCCTCGTCTGTTAGCACACACCTTCTCTAGGGGCCTGCCTCAGTCAGCTTTTCAATGTGTTATTGTGCTATGACAAAATACCTGAGATCATCAACACAAATGGCAAAAGGGTTATTTGGACTCCCGGTCTCAGAAGTTTGAGTTCATAGTCACTTGCTTTTGGCCAGAGCATGTGGCAAGAGTACTGTTCACCTCATGGTGGCTAGAAAGCAAAGAGAGAGACAGAAAGGACCTGGGGTTCCAGCAGCCCCTTCAAAGCACTCCCCCGGTTTCCTTCCAGGAGGCCTCACCTCCCGAAGGGTCCACCACCTCCCAGTGGCGCCACCAGCTAGCTACGTCTTTAGCACATGAGTCTCTGGGGGACGTTTCATTTCCAAACTCCAGCAGGGACTCTGCTGGGGCTGGCTTCAGGGCCTGCATCCTGTGCCATCCCATAGGTCCCCACGCTTAGAAGGGGGCTTCATGTTTAGTTCAACGATCTGCTGTTACCATCTTGAAATTCTCAATTTTTTTTTTATTTTTTTGGCAGATGCAGGGATAGAGCCCCGGGGCATTCTACCTCCAAGCTACACTCCCACGCTTGTTTTTTATTCCTTTTTTAAAATTTTTTATTGGTGCATCATATTCATACATCCTTTTGGGGTAAAAAACTTGTGTGTACATACATGTACACATCACTGATTTAACCCCTACCCAATTCCCACCCCATTCCCTCCCCGTCCCTCCCTCCCTTGCTCGGCTTAGTGATTGACTTCGGTATGTTTAAGTACATTGTGTGTTTTAGAGATTTTCCTCTTCCCCCCTCCTTTCTCCTCCTTTAGGTTGCCTTGTTTGCTCCTCTATAGGATTTCCTTTTTCATCTAGAGTTCCTCCTAGGACCCATTTCTCCCTAACTCTCACATATTAGGGAAAGCATCTGATTTCTTATTTTTTGTGACTGACCAATCTCACTTAGCATAATGTCCTCCAGTTCCATCCATTTCCCTGAAAATGATGTAATTGAGTTTTTTTTAATGGCTGAGTAAAATTCCATTGTGTACATATCCCACAGTTTTGTAATCCATTCATCTGTTGATGGACCTGTTTTTTATTCTTTAGTTTGAAACAGGGCCTCACTAAGTTGCTGAGGCTGGCCACAAACTTCGATCCTTAGGTCTCGGCCTCCTGAATGCTGGGATTACAAGCATGCGCCACCACGCCCAGCTCTAAATAATTTTTTAACAAGAGGCATTGTATTTTCATTTTTCCCTGGGCCTGCAAATTACTGACACATTCTAGTTAGCAACCATTGTTCTCTTTGACCTCATGTCTGCCTATGTGTACAGAGACCGGACTCCTCCTCACCCAACCATGGTGCCTCTGAATATGGCCCTCCTCCTGGGAGTTACAGCCCAACTCCAGGGGCAATGTTGATGTGGGGATGCGACCCTGATCACAATGAAGGCACCCAAGGAAATTCCTTACAAGAGATGATATTGTCCTTCAACATCTATTCCATAACACAGTATATAAAACACTTTAATTTTAATATAAATATATGACCAGCATATATTTGAGGTCATAGAGATCAAACTATCTAAATATGATTGTTCATAGATCCAGATACTTGGTTATATGTAGACCAAAAACCAAGCAAAACAGTTTTTATCTAAAGATGCTAGTTTGGGCTGGACTTGGTGGGGAATCACAGCTGCTAGAGGATAAGGGCAGGCAGGTTGCAAGTTTGAGGCCAGCCTGGACAACCTTGTCTTGAATTAAAAAATAAAAAGTGCTAGAGTTTAGTTCATTGGTAGAGAGCTCCTGGGTTCAATCCCCAGTACTGCAAAATAAAATTACATTTAAAAAATTAAGGATGTTTGGGTTGAAGGGCTTGGCCTCACGTAGACAGACTCAGCCCATACATCAGGATATTTAGGGGAGAGGATAGAGTGTTTCATGACATCCGCCGGGCGTGGTGGCACACCCTTATAATCCCAGTACTTGGGAGGCTGAGACAGGACGATCTGGGTTTGCGTCAGCCTCAGCTACTTAGTGTAGCTCAGAGGTAGAATGTCCCTGGGCTCCATCCCCAGACCCGCAAAAAAAAAAAAAAAAAAAAAGAAAAAAAAAGAAAGGAAAGAAAAGAAATAAAAGGGGCTGGGGATGTAGCTTAGAGGGAGAAGGTCTCTGGTTTCAATCTCCATTAACAGACACACACACACACACACACACACACACACACACACACACTATCCTGAAGAATTTGGCTGCTACTCTCATCTCTACCTCCCCCACCTCATTGCAGACCCTTTAGGAAAGTTAAATAATTTTCCAGAACTGACATGAAAAGTATCTCCCCTGCAGGAAGCTTATACTTTGTAGAAACCTACAAACCTCAGGGTGGGAATTGGAGGGGTAAAGGCACTCTGGTGGCCGGCCACAGTGGCACATACCTGTAATCCCCGTACTTGTGAGGCAGAGACAGGAGGATCAGAGGTCGGAGGCCAGCCTCAGCAACCTAGCAAGACCCTGTTTTGAAACAAAAAATAAGAAGAGCTAGAGATGCAGCTCAGAAGTAGAAGGCCCTTGGGTTCAATCCTCCGTACAAAGCAAAAACAAAGAGAAAAACAAAACAACAACAAAAAAAAAACTCTCTGGTGGTCAGCAGCAAAGAGAGTTGGGAGGGTCAAAGGCCAGCGAGAGGAGGAAGCGGGTCATGGCCCCTGGTTGGCGGAACAACTGCTAAGCCAGGGCCTTTCTTCTGGGAACAAACCTCTGCTCTCTCCACCAGTGACCCACATGAACCAGCGGCAATAAAGTGGAGCAATAAAACTGGAAAGAAGGGCTGACTGCACAGCTGTGGGCTAAGCTTCCCTGGCAGGAGAGGAGACACTGAAAGACATGGGGCTTGAGAAAGAGGCTGAGAAAGGAGGGGGCCGACCCGACTAATTGCCTCTAAATGGTGCCATGGCGAAGCTTTCCATCCTTCTGAGTTTTCCCTCGCCCTATTTTAAGTACCCTTCCTGTGGAAGGTGAAATTGGGGTGAGCGATAAGCGGCAGGCAGCCGCGGGGCCCCCTCGGCCTCGAAGCCTGTGGAAATCTTGGCAGAATCCTTGCTCCGTCTTCCTTCCCTGAAAACAGGATCTGAACAAGCTTCTGCTGCAGCGTGAAGTGCTGACTTGTTACCTCTCGGCCCTGGTCACGTCCTCTCGGCCACCTCAGCCAGGGACTTTCTTGGCAATACCGGAGGCCAGAGCGTTCTTCATCTGTGGGCAGCAGAGGGCGATCTGGCTCTGGGGATGACCCGGTCAACTCCCGCCCAGCGGGGCCTACTAATGACTTGCAGCTCCATCAACCTAAAGCTGAACTCTTCACAAAGGCACATTGTCACTAAGCGTTTTCCTTTTCATTCTTGAAAGCTCCACAGCCTCAGCTAACCCCTTCCCCTCCCTCCTGACCCCAGCCCTGCCCCTCCCTCTCTCCACCTCTTGGAAGTGGCAGGAAATGATCAAGGTCCACGGTAGAGGAAAACAAATCCCAAGGCCCTGCGGAGGGAAACTCAGGGAAAAGGAGCAAGTGGCATTAGCAGCTGCAGAAATAATGGGGTAGGGGGATGCGTGTACACACACACAAGGCTGTGCATCCTATGCAGCAGTACTTTCCCCTTTTTTGGGGGGGATACTGGGGGTTAAACCCAGGGACAGTCTACCTCTGAGTTACACCCTGGGCTCTTTATTTTTTGTTTTGAAACAGGGTCTCACAAGGTTGCTGAGAACCTCTCTACATTGCTAAGGCTGTCCTCAAACCTGCGATCCTCCTCAGCTTCCCAGGCCTGGGGTCGCAGGCCCAGCTGTATATAACAGTACTTTTCAAACTTTAGCATTCATAAAAAACACCCGCCCGCAGCGCTTCCCAGGCCTCACCCTGGAATTCTGATTTAGTAGGTCTGGAGCAGGGCCCAAGAATGTGCATTCTTCACTCTCCCAAGGTATTCCAGTGATGCAGCGGAGGACAGTACTTTGAGCAGCTCTGCTGTGTCCAAATGCAGTTAGATAGGCCGAGTAAATCTGGGTCAGGGGCTTGCTTGCATGACGTTCTGATAAGTGACCTCCCAGAGAACAGTCAGTCCAGCTCCTTTCAACTCCAGGCCAGAAGATTGCATAGATCAGCTGTTCACGCCTCTTGGAAAGGAACAGAGAATTTATCAACCAGAGCATTGTTTTGAAGGGGCTGTGTGCAGATAATAGGCTGGTTCTCCATTGACTGTTTCTTTCAGACCAACTGACAGAAGGTTCGGAGGCCCTCCTTCACCACTAGCAGGGTGGACACGCAACCTGCTTAGAAATGAAAATTATTGCTGGGCATGGCAGCACGTTCCTGTAATCCTAGTACTTGGGAGGCTGAGATGGGAGGATTGAAGATTTGAGAACAGTTCAGCAATATAGTGAAATTCAGCAGACACTATTCGCAAACAAACAAACAAAAAAGACCTGGGGGTGTAGCTTGGAGGTAGAATGCTCCTGGATTAAATCTCTAGTACTTCCCCCACTAACACACAGAAAGCAAACAAACAAACAAGCAAGAAAGAAAATATGAAAAGTATTCCCAACTCCAGCTGTGCTCAATGGTTTGTGCCCAGAGACCTCTGCCCCCTCTAGGACCCTTCAAATCCCAGAACCTCCAGGGTCACAGAGGCTGGTGGAAGAGAGGAATTGTCATTCTCAAGACTTAGGCTGATTAAAAGAGAGCCACTCTAGCTTAGAGAGACCCTGTTTCCAAGTAAAGATAAAATAAGACTGGGCTGTAGCTTGGAGGTCAAATGCCCTGGGTTCAATCCCCAGCGACCCTCTTTCCATCCACCCCCACTAAAGATGTTAACTAGCTTTATTTTCTTTTTCTTGGTGGCTTGGGGGATTTGTACAGAAATAATATTCTACATCTGAGGCACACTCAACCTTTTTTATTTTTTATTTTTTTTGAAACAGGGTCTAAGTTACAGCCTTAAACCTACAACATTCCTGTCTCAGCCTTCCAAGTACTGAAATTACAGGCATGGATCACCACGCTTGGCTGTTATTTTCCTATTCTACCCTGTCTTACAAGGCAAATAACTTTGAAAAGACCAATCTGCTTTTTTTTCCCTTTAGTTTCTGCTTTCTTCAGCCTTTCTCTGACTTTTTCTGCTCAGCCCTTTGGAACACTTGTTCTGTTTTATGGAATGACGTGTTGATGGATTCTACAATTGAAATAAAGCCAATTAAAATCGTTAAACTAAACCAGGTGCAATTGGGCACACCTGTAATCTCAGCTACTCTGGAGGCTGAGGCAGGAGGGTCACAAATTCCAGACCAGCCTGGGCAATTCAATTAAGACTGTCTCAAAAACAAACAAACAAACAAACAAACAAACAAACAAACAGGGACGGCAAAGAAGCTCAGTGGTAGAGCGCCGCTGGGTTCAAGCCCTAGTATGACACACAAACACACACACAGAGTTGGACTAAACAATTGTAATTTGACAGCATATATAATCTTTTATTAGTCCAGCTCTTCATTTTGTAGGAAAGAAAAAGTAACTATCACCCTTCATAATTTGTGTGTGTGTGTGTGTGTGTGTGTGTGTGTGTGTGTGTTTACTGGGGATTGAACTTGGATTAGTTTCCAACTAAACACCCAGCCCTTTTTTAAATTTTGAAACAAGGCCTTGCTATATTACTGGGGCTGTCCTCAAACCTGTGACCTCCTATCTTAATCTCCTGAGTACTGGGATTATAGGAGTGCTCCACTATGCATCACTCCGTTTATAATTCTTTGTTGGGAGGTGGGGGGAAGGAGGGGTTACTGGAGATTGAACACAGAGACATTCTACCTTTGAACTATACCCCCAGCCCTTTTTTATTTTTAAACAGGGTCTCACTAAGTTGCTAAGAACCGTGCTAAATTGCTGAGGCTGGCCTTGAACCTATGATCCTCCTATCTTGGCCTCCCAAGTTCTAGGATTACAGGCATGCACCATCACACATGGGCCCCTTCATAGTTCTTAACTGGGATTCCCTGTAACAAAAGACAAATTAACAGGAAAAAGAAAAAACAAGTTTATTAATACATATATTTTCATATGTAAATGGGAGAGATTTAGTAAACCTCTAGGGTAGACCTCAAAAGAAAGCACTTAAATACCATTCTCTGAACTAGGCATGGTGGCACAGACCTGTAATCCCAGTACTTTTTTATTTTTATTTTTGGTGGTACTGGGTGAAAGGATGGAAATAGAGTTAAGGGATTTAGGAGGGAGGCAAAAACACCAACCGGGTTATCAGACCCAGCTCCCTCCAGAGAGTCAGCAGGCCGAGGGAGAAGGGACCAACAGGCCACGTGTCTGGAGAGTTACGCATAGTCCCGACTGGCTAGCTGAGTCACGTGGTGGATCGGAGGCTCCGACGTTTTATGGGCATGCCGATTCTCTCGCGACATCTGTAGTCTCGTGATGTTTGGAGTCTCCAGGCACCTGGAGTCTCGCGTATCTCCACTTCTGACTTCCAGGGTTCCGCCTCCTGTTCCCGCTGGGAGATCCTGTGGGGGAGGGACCCAACTTATCACTGGGGTTCCTAGAAACCCATCTACCTCGGGGCTACACTCCCAGACCCATTTTTATATTTTAATTAGAAACAGGGTCTCTTAAGCCAGAGAGGCTGGTTTCAAACCTGCGTGATCCTCCTGTCTCTGCCTCCCAAGCGCGGGGATTACAAGCATGCGCCACCATGCCCGACTGTAATCCCACTACTTTGAAGGCTGAGACGGGAGAATCACAGATTCAAGGACAGCCTCACCAACATAGTGAGTCTCTAAGCAACCTAGTGAGACTGCTTCAAAACAAAAAATAAAAATAAATAAATAAAAAGGGTCCAGGGTGTAGCTTGGAGGTAGAATGCCCCTGGGTTCAATTCCCAATAACTCCTCTCAACACCACCACCAAAAATATCATAGGAAGAAAGAAAGAAAGAGAGAAAGAGTATGGGAAAAGGAGAGGTTGTGTGTTAAAAAGAGGTGGCATATACTTGTAATCCCAGTAATTGGGAGGCTGAGACAGGAGGATCATAGGTTCAAAGCCAACCTCAGCTACTTAGTGAGGCCCTCTGCAACTTAGTGAGACCCTGTTTCCAAATATATTATAAAAAATAGGGCTGGGGATATAGCTAGGAGATAGAATGTCCTTGGGCTCCATCTCCAGTAAAACACACACACACACACACACACACACACACACACACACACACACGAAAAAGAGGCCAGAGAAAACATATGCAATCCAAGCCTTCTTCATTGTTGAAGAGTCCCTAGTGATTAGTCTTCCTTAAAATTATATTTCCTTTTCTTCCTTCCTAGAAAAAGATCCTTACAAATGGACATTTCCTATTTACATGCAAATTTCCCTTACACTTGTATCTGCAGTTTCTCAAAATAGTCGGCTAGAACAATCAGTATGCACAAAAGACATGTTTTAAGGTGTCCTTTTTTTTTTCTTTGCTGTATCAGGAATTGAACTCAGAGACAGGCTACTGCTGAACTATATCACCAGCCCTTTTTATTTTTTATTTTGAGATAGGATGTTCCTAAATTATCCAGGTGGCCTCTAATTTGTGATCCCTCCACCTCAACCTTCTGAGTAGCTGGGATTACAGGTGTGTACCTCAGCGCCAGGACAGTGTGTGTGAGAATTTAATTAAGTCTTTTCTACCAAAGAATTAGCTTAAAGTAGCTCCATTTTGTAAACCCACTATTTTGTAACTTTGTACAAGGTCCTGTTTGTGAGTTGTCTCCTGAGAATTGCAAATGCCAACCCCTCCCCCAGCATTCCATTCTAGATGAATTAGCCAACCTCCTAACACTGTAAAACCACCACGTTCCCACCAAAAGGAATATGGTGCAGAAATGTGTGTTAGGGCTAAAATCTGGGCAGATTTCCCTCCATTTTGTGCTTGCATACCTGGCTTCCCCGGAGCAAGACTTTTTTTTTTTTTTTTTTTTTGCAAGAAGTAAAATTGCCCTGCTGAGCCCTTTTCAAGCACGTCTTTTCTTAAAGCACCATGGAAATTTATTTCTAACAGGTGACATATTCTGGTCTCTTACAGCTGTATTTTGGGTTGGTGTGTCTTGAGTCCCAGTATCCTCAAAAAGCCCATAGAGAAAAAAACAAACAACTGGGTGTGGTGGAACATGCTTATAATCCCAGCATTTGGTAGCTGAGACAGGAGGATTGAGGTTCCTGGACAACGTCAGCTACTACTTCATGAGGCCCTTTGCAACTGAGTGAGGCCCTGTTTCAAAATAAAGAATAACAATAAATAAATAAAATAAAAATAAATTTAAAAAAACGTGCGTGGCGGGGCATGCTTGTAATCCCAGCATTCGGGAGGCTGAGACAGGAGGATCACACAGGTTTGAAGCCAGCCTCAGCTACTCAGTGAAGCTCTCGGCAACTTAGTGAGACCCTGTTTCCAAATAAAATAGAAAATAGGTCTGGGAATATAGCCCGGAGGTAGAAAAGCCCCTGGGTCCCACCCCCAGTACCATAAAATAAATAAGCAAACAAACTAACTAAAGAATAAAAAATAAGGCTGGGGGTGTAGCTCAAAGGTAGAATGCCCCTGGGTTCCATCTCTAGTGCCAAAAACATATTTTTTTAATAAGAAGAAAAAGATAAACAGGCAAATATGTAATAAGTTCAAATGTACTGTGAATTGCAGTTCTCTGAAGAAGCTGCATGTATATTAGATCCTCCTGCAGGCTGCTTGACCTTAGCTCACTAGAACATGTGACAGTGGAGAGATGGAATGTTGTAGGTGGAGAGCCAAAGTTATCTTGGGCTATCTAAGGTCCTTCAATAGCCAATTACTTTTCTTTTTCCTTCTCTTTTTCTTTTTCTTCTTTCTTTTTTTTTTTTTTTTTTTTTTTTTTTTTTTTTTTTTTTTTTTTTTTTTTTGTACTAGGGATGGAATCCAGGGGCATTCTACCTCTGAGCTACACCTCCAGCTCCCTTTTCAGGTATCTTAAATTTTAAAATGGTCTTACTAGGTTGCTGAGAGTCTTACTATATTGCTGAAGTTGTCCTCGAACCTGCGCTCTGCCTGTCTATAGAAGGGATCTTCCGACTTTGCCTTGCTGCAGCCCCCGTACATGATGCCTCTACGCATGTGCCAGGTACGTGATCTGTGGCTTCCTTGTTATGATCCCAGCATTTGGGAGGCTGAGACAGGAGGATGCAGTTCATGGACAGCCTCGGCTACTACTGAGTGAGGCCCTTTGCAACTCAATGAGACCCTGTTTCAAAATAAAGAATAAAAAATAGAACTAAGGGTGTATCTCAGAGGCTGAATGCCCCTGGGTTCAACCCATGGTAGAAAATGTCATTCAGGGTAACTTGAATCTGTGTTCCCAGGCCATGGTCACTCACATTTGGCTCAGAATAAACTATTTTCTTATTGCCTTTCAAGCAGTTATTATTTTACATTGACAGAGAAGCCCTGAAGGCCATCAGAGGGAAGAGAAGGTATCCTGAAATGTGGAGGGCGGATATGAATTAACCAAGGAGACAAAAGGGCAAGGGCTTGAGAGGGAGTATTTTTTTGGTCCTGGAGATCTTACCCAGGATGTCATATTAGACAATTGCTCCTGAGCTGAATCCTCAGCCCCTAGAGAGGGAGTCTTCTCTTTTCTTTCTTTCTTTTGTTTTCTTTCCCTTTCTTTCTTTCCTTTCTTTTTCTTTCTCTCTTTCTTTCTTTATTTCTTGTAGTAAGGATTGAACCCAGGTGCTTTATCTCTGAGCTACACCCCAGCCTTATTTATTTATTTATTTATTTATTTATTTATTTATTTTGGTGGTACTGGGGTTCCTGGAAGCCCTTCTACGTCCGGGCTACACTCCCAGACCTATTTTATTTTTGGGAACAGGGTTCCTTTAAGCCAGCACGGCTGGCTTCGAACCTGCGTGATCCTCCAGTCTCTGCCTCCCAAGCACGGGGATTACAAGAGTGCGTCACCACGCCCGGCCTATTCTTTTATTTTGAAACAAGGTCTCACTAAGTTGTAGAGGACCTCATTAAGTAGCCAAGGCTGGTCACAAACCTGCTGTGATCCTCCTGTCTCGGCCTCCCAAGTACTGGGATTACAAGCGTGTGCCACCACGCCCTGCTCCAGAGAGGGAGTCTTTTGAACCTTGAGATATTTCAAAATGTGGGCCATCTGCTTTGAGTTCTCCTGGACCATCCAGCCATGCCAGTGTCAACGGCTGTATCCCAGGAGAAGAGATGTCTCTGAAAAAGTGTTCTGAGCCCTTCCTAGCAGGGAAGGCAGGGAGAACTCTACTCCAGACAGTAGGGAACTTGACACATATGATGAAAAAGAATTTCAGCACATGTCAGAAAAGGTTCAGAGGTTAATTTAGGAAAGCAAGGAATATAGATTCAAGGGAGAGTACAGTCCATAAAAAGCCAAAGCTTTTTTTTTTTTTTTTTTTTTTTGGCTAAAATCTTTCAGAAAAACATTGTATTTGGAACTTTTGTGTGTGTGTGTGTGTGTGTGTGTGTGTGTGTGTGTGTATCTGGAGATGGAACCCAGGGGCATTTGACCTCTGAGCTACACCCCCTGCCCTGTTTTTTATTCTTTATTTTGAAACAAGGTCTCATTAAATTGCGGAGGTCCTCACTAAGTAGTTGAGGCTGTCCCGAACTGCAATCCTCCAGTCTCAGCCTCCCGAGTGCTGGGATTACAAGAGTGTGCCACCCCACCCCCACCCCCACCCCTACTTGGAATTTGTCTCTTCTTAATGTATCAGAATGTTGCTGGTGAGATTGTATTTCTTCAGTGACCATAAAAGTGACTTTTTTTTTTCTTTTGTGATACTGGGGATGGAACCCAGGGACATTCTACCTCCAAGCAACACCTCCAGCCCTATTTTTTATTCTTTATTTTGAAACAGAGTCTTGCTGAGTTGCAAAGGGCCTCACTAAGTAGCTGAGGCTGGCTTCGAACTTCCACAATCTTCCTGTCTCGGCCTCCCAATGCTGGGATCACAAGCGTGCTCTACCACGCCTGGCTAAAAGTGACTTTAATGCTACATTTCATCTGAAATCGTGTGCCATAATTTTGGTCTTTAATGTCTCTGTAATTCAAACCCTTAGGCAAGTGGGGCATGGTGGCACACCCCTATAATCTCAGTACTTGGGAGGCTGAGGCAGGAGGATCACAGGTTCAAAGCCAGCCTCAACTACTTAGTGAGACCCTATTTCCAAATAAAAATAAAAAAGGGATGGGGGTGCAACTCAGAAATAGAATGTCCCTGGCTTCAGTCCCTAGCACCACCAAAACAAAACAAAAAAAGCCTAGGCATATTCCAGGGGTATCCACAACTGCCAGTCCTATTTTAGTTCTCTTTTCAACTTTCCTCTTCTACTGCAGATGACGCGACATGTTCTTCTAGGCCATTGGAGCACTTCTCAATGGCTTCCATACGTTCTTCCACTTCTTCATCAAGCATGTTACAGATCCTTCACCAGCTCGTCTTGGTTTGTGAATGATTTTCCTAGCTTTTCCATCCATCCTCAGGAAGCCTGTAAAGTCATTCACAACTTGATAGCTTCTTCCAGGTAGAATGCCCCTGGGTCCAATCCCCAGAACCATAAATGAATAAGTAAATAAAATAAAGCCATGTATGTTGACACATGCCTGTAATTCTAGTACTTAGGAGGCCGAGACAGGAGGATCATAAATTGAAGGTAACTCTCAGCAACACAGTGTGACTCTCAGCAACCTAGCAAGACCCTGTCTTAAAAAATTAAACATAAAAAAGTTTAGGGGTGTAGCTTGGAGGTAAAATGTCCCCGGGTTCAATCCCAAGTGCCAATAATAAATAAATAAATTAATTAATTAATTAAAATGAGGCTGAGAGGATAGCTTGAATGTACAATGCCCTGGGTTCAATTCTATTCATACACACACACACAAACACACACATACATATGCATGCACACATACGTGTGTGTGCACGCCTTATGGTTACTGGAAACATTTTAAGAATTAGTTTTAATTTATGTTTTTTGTTGGAGAAAGTATGCATAATAGGGTGATTTATAAAATGTTTTTATTAATACAATGCACCAATAAAAAATTTAAAATTTTTTTAAAAATAAAATGTTTTTAATCATTAAATTATATTAAGACAAGATTATGCCGGGCGTGGTGGCACATGCCTGCGATCCCAGTACTTGGGAGACTGACATGGGAGGGTCACAGGTTCAAGGCCAGCAGTACACAATAACTTAGTGAGACTCTCTTTCAAAATAAAAACTAAAATAGGGCTGGGATATAGCTCAAAAGTAGAATAACCTTGGGTTCAATTGCCAGTATTGTGTATACACACACACACACACACACACACACACACACACACACACACACACAAGACAGAATTACATAGACATAGAATAAAAATACGATTTCAAATAGAAAAAAAGACAATGTAAATTTCTAAGTGAAAGAGTGTAGTCATAAATTCTCTAAATCAATGATGGCATTATCAAATTATTATGATATTTATATTCTCTTAAGTCTATTTAAAAGTGATTTCCCTAGGTGTGGTGGTACATGCCCGAACCTGGGAGACTGAGATAGAAAAATCATGGGTTTGAAGCTAGCCTCAGCAACTTGGCAAGGCTCTTAGCAAATTAGGGAGCCCCTGTTTCCAAATAAAAAATAAAATAGGGGTGGGGTGTAGTTTGGAGGTAAAATGCCCGTAGGTTCAATTTCCAGCATTACAAAAAAGATAATAAAAGTGATTTCATTGTTTTATTATAGTAAAATTCAGAAAAGATTAATGATTATATTTTACAATTTTTAAATTCACAGTAAAAATATGTTAATGTCATCTTTAAAAAATGTACAAGTGCGGGGGCGGGGGGGGAGAGGGCACCAAATATAGTTTAAATGTATACCATTTCTGTTCAATAAAAAATTTTGTTAAAAAAATAAATAAATATGCTTAACCTGAATTAAACACTAAAAAAAAAACAATAAATATTTTAGGATAGAAAAAAAAGTACAAGTGAAGTCGGGCGTGGTGGCGCACGCTTGTAATCCCAGCATTCGGGAGGCTGACACGGGAAAATTGCGGTTCATGGACAGCCTCAGCTACTTAGTGAGGCCCTCCGCAACTTAGTGAGACCCGGTTTCAAAATAAAGAATAAAAATAGGGCAGGGGGTGAGGCTCGGGGGTCAAATGCCCCTGGGTTCCATCCCCAGACCTGCAAAAAATAAAATTAAATTAAAAAGTACAAGTGAGCCAGGTGTGGTGGCACACGCCTATAATTCCAGTGCTTGGGAGGCTGAGATAGGAGGACGGTAGGCTCCAGGCCAGCCTCAGCAACTTAGTGAGGTTTGCAGTACCATAGGGAGACCCAGTTTCCAAATAAAATCAGCATGGTAATATAGCTTGGAGATAGTAAACTCCTGGGTTCAATCCCTGGCACTATAAAAAAAAAAAAGTAAAAGTGACTACATGGTTTTTTATTTTTATTTGCCAAGCATAGTAGCACACACCTATAATCCCAGTACTTTAGAGAGTGAGTCAGGAGGATTACAGATTTGCAGCCGGCCTCAATAACTTAGCAAGATTCTCAACTTAGGACCCTGCTGCAAAATAAAAAATCAAAAGGGCTGGGAGTGTAGCTTTATGGTTGAATGCCCCTGGGTTCAATCCCTAGTACCAAAATGAATAAATAATTTTGTAATAGAAATACTAGATATTGAAATTAGGGCTTTGAGCATGCTAGGCAAGTGCTCTACCACGAGCTACATCCCAACCCTCTGTGTGTGTGTGTGTGTGTGTGTGTGTGTGTGTGTGTGTGTGTGTGTGAGAGAGAGAGAGAGAGAGAGAGAGAGAGAGAGAGAGACAGACAGACAGACAGACAGACAGACAGACAGACAGACAGACAAGACAGACAGACAGACAGAATAGGAACCCAGGCATTCTACCTCCAAGTTATACCCTCAGCCCTTTTTTATTTTTATTTTGAAATAGGGCCTTGCTAGGTTGATGAGAATCTCACTACTAGCTGAGACTGTCCTCAAACTTGTGATCTTCCTATCTTGGAGTCCCAAGTACTGGGATTGCAAGTGTGTGCCGCCACTCCTAACTCCTAGCCCTTTGAATTTCAAGAGAGACCCTAAGTTGCTCAGTCTTGCCTCAAACTCACAATCCTCCCATTTTAGCCTCTCAAGTAGCTGAGAAGATAAGCACCCACCACTGTGCCCGACTCAAAGCTTTTCCTATAAGATAAAAAAGTGAAAACCATTGCAGGCTGCAGCTTCAGGCCATGTCATCTTTGGAGGGGCAACCCAGAGCCACCAGGACTTGCCTTTCCACAGAAGCACTGGTCCCCGACTCCTCCAGAACGGGGCCAGAATGGCCTTCAGCCTCCTCTTTAGCCTCTTCCACCCCTACTCCTAACAAACAACAAATGTGACACAGGAGTCACCTCAGGGACATACACAGGGCACCCGGGCAAGTACTGGACCTCTCTGGGCCTCATTTTCCTGATTTGTAAAATGAGAATAGTATATACTGTTCCTGCCTTTCTACTATTACCAGAGTATACGTATGCATGCGTGCATGCGTGCATGTGTGCGTGTGTGCATGTGTATGTAAGTGCTGGGAATGAAACCCAGGGACATTCTAACTCTAAGTTATACCTCTGGCTCTTTTTTTTTTTTTTTTTTTTTTTTTACTTTTTAATTTTGAAACAAGGTCTCTATAAGTTATTGAGCCTGGTCTCCAACCTGCAATCCTCCTGTCTCAGCCTCCCAACTACTAGGATTACAGGTATATATAGCACTATGCCCGGCACCACTTTTTAATTTATGTAAATTACCTACAAAGTGCCTGGAAATGAGAACCAGTCTTGCGTGAAACCCCATTTAACAAAAAAGAATGGGAAACAGGGAGAACAAGCCAGATGTCAAAGGTCAGCTGATTGGCCAGTTGCAAAAGATTGGAACCCTGGAATCCTGGCAGGTAGCCCACTAACCTTTGGTTTCTGGGCAGGGACTCTGATTGTCCAAGAATCTGGAAGAATGGCTTCTGTGTTAGTCACATTTGTGTCGCTGTGATAAATACCTGGAAGTACAATTTGGAGGAGAGATTGACTTGGGCTCACAGTCAGAGAGCTCTCAGGTTATGGCTGGGGCTCCATCAAGCTGGGCTGTGGCTGGCTCACCTCATGGCAACCAGGAAGTGGAGAGAGAGGGAGGGAGGAAGGGCCCGCACAAATATATCCTTCCAGGCACGCCCCCACGAACGGACTTCCTCCAAGTAGGCCTGCTTCCTACGGCTTCCACCACTTCCCAATAACGCCATCCCATGACAAATCCAGGACTCGACGAACCCACTGGAACCCTGGTGACCCAATCTCCTTCCAAGAGCGTGCAACATGCCAGCCTCAGACGCTCCAGAGCCAACCCTCGCCGCCTTTAACGCTGCTTCCTCCATTGGCCTTGAGAATGGCCAATGTCTCTGTGGATTTTTGCTAAGCACAGTCCAGAAACATCCAGAGCCACAGTAGGGGGCCTACATGTGTGCAGTAAGGTTTTTCCTTGTTGCATCGTCTCATAACAAAACAAAGTGGGACCTGCTAAAATCTCCTATCCTCATTTGCTCATTAAGTTCTTTCAAAATCTTATGTTTTAGCCAGGTGTGATGGCACACGCTTGTAATTCTAGTACTTGGGAGGCTGAGACAGAAGGATATCAGGTTCGAAACCAGCCTCAGAAACTTGGTGAGGTTGTCAGTAACTTAGGGAAACTCTGTTTCCAAATAATAAAGTAAAAGTGATGATCTGGGTGTGGTGGCACACGCTTGTAATCCCTGAGCTTGGAAGGCTGAGATAGGAGGATCGCACAGGTTCGAAGCCATCCTCGCTGGCTTAAGAGACCCTGTTTCCAAATAAAATATAAAATAGATATGGGAGTGTAGCCCGAAGGTAGAAGGGTTCTATCCCCAGTACCACAAAAAAAAAAAAAAAAAAGATGGAGGTAGAATGCCCCTGAGTTCATTCCCCAGTACAAAAAAAACAAAAACAAGAACAAAAAACAACAACTAGATTCAATGCCCAGTAATACACACACACACACACACACACACACGGGAAACAGGTGAAGGGGAAATTGTCTTTCCATTACACCCTTCCTCTCACTCCCGGAGACCCCACATTCTAGACGCATACTTCTTAGCTCCAAGTGGGCAGAATACACGCCACAGACCACCAAGGATGAGCAGAGATGTGAGCCAGACATCTCCTAGTAATTAGGCCAGGCACCTGCACACTTCCATGGGTGCCCCAGCATGGGGGCAGGAGGAATTGGGGGCAGAGAGAAGCAGGCCGACGACATGTTACCAGAGGTAGGGAAGGCGGGGGTCTAGAGCCAACAGCTCTTCCGACTGTTCTTTCCAAGTCAAAACTCAAGGCCGCTGTGTGTGCAGTGGTGCACATCTATTACCCACCTGCTTGGGACTCTAAGGGAAGAGGTTTATCAGTGAGGCCAGCCTAGGCCACTGAGCCAGACCCTAACTCAAGAAAGAAAATAAAATTAAGGCAAAGACAAGTCTAGAAAGGTAGAGCAGGGCCAGCCTGGACAATTCCCTCAAGAGGATTTCTATTTTTTTACCTTTCTGGTCTCTTCTCTTGGTTTCTCCTGTTGTGTAATTTGTTTCCTGTTTCTAACTATTCTCCTCTATCAGTCTTCAGTTTTTACACATTCTTCTTTTCTCTCTGTGTTAGGTGATTACATTGCAACCTGGCCAAATTCACATCGATTATGAGGACAAATGCCTCATGTTTCACCCAGTCCAATGTCTCTTAATATTTTTTGTCTTTTTTTTTTTTTTTTTTTTTGCAGTACTGAGGATTGAACCCAGGGGTGCTCTAACACTGAGCTACATGCCTAGCCCTATTTATTTATTTATTTATTTATTTATTTATTTACTTACTTATTTATTTTTGAGATAGGGTCTATCTACATTACCCAGTCTGGTCTCAATTTATAATCCTCTTGCCCCAGTCTTCTGAGTCTCTGGGATTACAGGCATGTGCCCCCTACACCAGGCTTGTCTTTAAAAATATTTTTCATCCTGACACACAGTAAGAAGTACATTTTACACCATGATTTAGTACTTGTATCATAAAAAAACCCTAAACCAAGTTTCATGAAGCAATCCTTACCTTATGACAAATTCTGATTTCGACTTTAAAATGCCAGTTGCAACCTGCCACGTTGCTGACACAACCTATGAACAGATTGCGATTCGCATTTTTTAACACAGACTCATACAGATGAACTAAAGCAAAGAAAAAGCCCCCGAGTCATTACCAGAGTGAAAAATAGAGCTGGAACGCTCAGCTTTTCCTTCTCAGGCCTAGACTGGACTTGGAATAAAGGTTTTAGTTGGAACTGGAAATCTGTTAAAATGTAGTGTTTCGGAGCCTCAACACCTTGTCTGTTTTTGCATGGACTCGGCTGATCTTGAGGAACTGGAAACTCGACCTGCACTTGCTTCCCACCACCCCAAACGCAGAAACCTGCACTGTTGTTTCCTGCGGAGGGGGAGACTCTCCTCTCTCACTGAGGTGGGGGGCTAAGGGTTGGGAGGAGTGAGATACGGGTTGAGGGAGAAAGACGGCTGGGATTTCCTACTTCCTGTCTCTACTTGCCTTCCTTCTTTCCAGGAGCAAATTGATGTTAAATACTTTTTGGTGGGGGGTACTGGAGGTTGAACCTGGGGGCAATCCATGTAAGTCACACTCCTAGCCCTTTTTTTTTTTTTTTTTTTTTTTGGTACTGGGGATGGAACTCAGGAGCGTATTCTACCTCCAAGCCACACACCTAGTCCTTTATTTCAAAACAGGGACTCACTGAGTTGCAGAGGACTTCGCTAAGTAGCTGAGGCTGCCTGTGAACCGCGATCCTCCCGTTGCAGCCTCCTGAATGCAGGGATTACAAGCGTGCGCCTCCACACCTGCCCCCTAGCCCTTTTATTTTTACTTTAAAACAGGGTCTCTCTCGATGGATGAGAAAGTTGCTGAGGCTGGCTGTGAATCTGCGATCCTTCTGTTTCAGCCTCCCAAGTACTGGGATTACAAGCATGCGCCACCACACTTGGCTAAATACTTATTATATACCAGATCTTGCACAACCCACAGATCACACACACACAGACTATTTCACACTCACACAAAGAGAAATGTGAACTAACACATACTGTGCCATAGCAATCTACTTGCAACGAGTCGGTCACAAACCTACACCAGAGGTTTGTGTGAAGGAGTCTGTAATCCTGTACCCAACTGGACTGCAGTGGGGAGAGGTGGCAGACCCTACATACACACACACACACACACACACACACACACACACACACACACACGGGTGGCTGAGCCGCAGTCGCCAAGGGAAGGAGTGAGCTGCTGTCCAGGGGACAGCCCATGGGCCATCTTGCTATTTCAACTGGGTTAGTGCAAAGAGCGCCTTACCACGTTTAGAGAGATCTTCTAAATATTTACTGTCTTTTCAACTCCTGTCTCTGGAATATGCTTAAACCGGAGGAATCTCTGTCTGCCCCCACCTGACCAAACCAGTTTCCCAAGAGACAGCCCTCAGGCAAGGGGTAAAGAAGCAAGACAGCACACTGTCGTTTGTTCTTTCTTCAGATTTTTTTTGTGTGTGTGTGTTACTGAGGATTGAACCCAGAGATGTTCTCCATTTGAACTACATATTCCAGCCCTTCTTTTGTTTTGTTTTGAGACAGGGTCGCTAAATTGCCGAGAGTCTCTCTACCATGCTGGGCTGTCCTCCCATCTGCGATCCTGTCTCAACCTCCCGAGTACTGGGATTACAAGTGTGCACCGCCATGCTGTGGGTGTTTAAATGGATTCCGATGAATGTAGGTTGCTTGATTTTATCTTATTCTCTTTAAAATTAAAGGACTCGGGAAGGCAGCAAGAATATCCTCTGAATATGCAAATGTTGTCAACACTACAAGTATTTTTTTTCAGTACTGAGGATCGAACCCAGGGGCATTTTACCTCTGAGCTACACCCCCAGGCCTATTTTTTTATTCTTTATTTTGAAACAGGGTCTCACTGAGTTGTGAAGAGCCTCACTGAGTAGCTGAGGCTGTCCGCGAACCACCATCCTCTGGTCTTAGCCTCCTGAATGCTGGGATTACAAGCGTGTGCTACCATGCAGGAGAAGTCTTCATAAAAACAAAACAGAGAGAGAGCTGTGTGGCACTTTGAGTGGTGCTAGGAGCTGCCTCCCCACCGCGTTTCACGGCTCCTGGAGAGACTAGAGACAGGCCACTGGTGTAGATCGGACCCTGGCGCTGAGGCTCAGCATTTGGCATCAGTCAATAAAACAAGAAAGTCAAGCAGAAGCTGCGAACCTCAGACTGCACCCCCCAAAATGCCAGGCCTCCAAATCAGATCTTAGAATGAGGACACTAAAATAGAAATTAATCAAAAATTACATCTCGGCTGGAAATCACTTGGTACATTCTGACTTTTATATTCAGGTTGAAAACAACTACTTCCCAGTCTCAAAAAGATCCAGATGATATTTGAAAAGCCACATAAAGAATCCAGACGCAGGTTGGTGGCCTTGTCCACGTTCTATCTTCCCCGAGGATCAGCAGATTCATTCAGGTCATGCTTTCGTGTTTGGCTTATGCTTTATGTCAACTAAAAATAGCTGAGGTCAACCTAGTTTATTCCAACCAGACTTAAATCTCATAAGAAATTTTGAATTGTGCAAGCAGTGTGATTCTTAGGCCTCAAAATCAGTATAAAAGCCAGGCATAGTGGCGCATACCTATAATTCTAGTACTTTGGAGGCTGAGACAGAAGAAACACAGGATCAAGACCAGCTTCAGCCACTTAGCAAGGCCCTCAGCAACTTAGTGAGCCCCTGTTTCAAAATCAAATAATAAAACAGGGTTGGGGGTGTATTTCAGAGGTACAATATCCCTAGGTATAATCCCTGGTACCACTAAAAAGGGGGGAAGAGAGCCCAGTGCTATTGCTCAGGTGTAGAATGTTCCTGAATTCAATCTCTAGTACTAAAAGCATAAATAAGTAATCATCAAACAAACATTCAGAGGTTTGGAGAAGGAGGTGCATTTGTCTAGCATATACAAGTATTTGGGCAACAGTGTCACTGTTTTACAGGAGAGGGGTAAGAATTGATGGACTGAAGATATATTAACCCTGGCATCTAGGTCCCTAATGTAGAACTAGAAGTCAACAGTGGTTAAAATAATAAACCTCATTCTAAGAACTTGGAGTAGGGCAGCTGGAAGAAAAAAAATTAAAACATTTCAAAAGTCATAGAACCTTGCAGCAAAGGGGCACAATTCAAATCCCGACTCTGGTGAGACATGGTGGCACACGCCTGTAATCCTGTACTGGGGAGGCGGAGATAGGAGGATATTAGGTTCCTGGCCAGTTTCAGTTTTAGTGAGGTGCTCTGCAACTTAGTGAGACCCTGTTAGTCTTAGAGGTCTTAGTGAGACCTCTGAGCTACACCACCAGTCCTATTTTATTTATTATTTGTAAACAGGGTCTCACTAGGTTTCTGAGGGCCTTGCTAAATTGCTGATTCTAGCCTCAAACCTGCAATCCTCCTGTCTCAGCCTCCCAAGTACTGGGATTACAGGTGTGTACCACCACACCTGGCTGAGAGAATGCATTTAAAATATAAGATACTTGCCGGTTGTGGTGGCGAACGCTTGTAATCCCCGCGCTTGGGAGGCGGAGACAGGAGGGTCGTGCAGGTTCGAAGCCAGCCTCGCTGGCTTAAGAGACCCTGTTTCCAAATTAAAAAATATATATATATATATAAATGGGTCTGGGAGTGTAGCCCGGAGGTAGAAGGGTTTCCAGGAACCCCAGGACCACCAAAAAATAAATAAATAAAATAAAATAAATAAATAAATAAATAAAATATAAGATATTTGATGTATATTTGCTTGAACAAAATGTATAAAAAAATTTAAAGGACCATAACCAAGCTGAGTGATGATGCACACCGGTAATAATTTCAGATACTTGGGAGACTGAGGCGGGAAGAGCAGAAGTTCAAGGCCAACTTGAGCAATTTAGCAACTTAGTGAGACCCTATTTCAAATTACAATAAAAAGGTTTTGAAGCCGGTGGCACATGCTTATAATCCCAGCATTTGGGAAGCTGAAACAGGAGGATCTGAGTTCGTGGACAGCCTCAGCTACTAGTGAGGCCCTTTGCAACTCAGTGAGACCCTGTTTCAAAATAAAGAATGAAAAATAGGGCTGGGGTTATAGCTTGGAAATAGAATGCCCCTGGGTTCCATTCCCAGTACCAAAAAAAAAAAAAAGGGGAGGGAGATTTGAGATATAGTTCAGTGGTAGAGCACTTGGCCAGCATGCATAAGGTTTAATCCCCAGAACCACAAAAATAAATAAAATGAAACAAAATAAAAGATCATAACCCAAATTTGTCTTTCACTATGACATGGGCACATCTCATCCCAATGTATCTTTTTATTTTTTTCACCCTTTGAATTAACAGAATATTTTTAATAAATTTATTTATTTATTTATTTGGGACTGGGGTTGGAACCCAGGGGCATCCTATCTCCGAGCTATACCTCCAGTTGTATTTTTTATTCTTTATTTTGAAACAGGATCTCACTGAATTGCAGAGGGCCTCACTAAGTAGCTGAGGCTGTCCATGAACCACAATCCTCCTGTCCCAGCCTCCCAAGTGCTAAGATTACAGGGGTGTGCCAGCACACCCCACTCAACAGGATGTTTTAGACTGTGTTGAAAATCTGAAACAAAAGCAGAGGGAACGAATTCACTGTCCCAAAGGTTGTCCCTTAGTCTGTGGACCTTACGTGGGGCCTTCTGCCAGGCTGCCCATGGTACGGAGGGCATCCAGGCCTTGCCACAGAGGGAAGGAAGTGGCAAAGGACAAATGGAGGTCCTGTGGTCAGCAGTTCGTTCTCTAATGAAGAGCCAGGAGTTGGTCGTCTACCTGAAATGTCCTCATACTTCCTACTATCTGGAATGCCACTCTTCCTGCGAACACTTGGAAAAGAAAGGAGACCCACCGCAACCATGTTGGGTTAAGTAGAGAAGCTGTCCCTTGAACAGTGTTCACTGAGGAGACGGTGTGGATGACTGCCGGCTCAGGGAAGACTTGGCGATGCTCACCCATCCCCTCACAGAGGCACCTCGACCTCTGTTCTTCAGTCTCTCTCTACCACTGCCACAGCTGCCGTATGGATTGCCCTCAGGCCCAATTTTAATTACGTCATGCCTCACCTAACACAACTGTGGCACTCCATTATTCATGGAATTAAACATAAATCTCTTAGCTTCTCCAGTGTGAAGCCAACTTATGATCCATGACTCCCCAGCATTCGCCGGATCTTACAGAGCCTCAGCTTCTGCTCCTCCACATCTTTCTTTATCCGATCTAGAACTTTCTCTGGTTCCCTCCCTTTGCAAATCCCGCTTCTCCCTTACAAGTTTCCTCTAATCTCCCAATTCCTTCAGCATTTCATCGTATGAATTTGCAATTTGATTCATCATTTGCTACCTGTGGTTCTTCGTAAATTTATCTTTCACCAGTCATCAGACTGTACACCGCGTAAGGACAAGTGCGATGTCTTACTCTGGGTTGGTACTTTCTGCTGCATTTACTATATATTCAAGCAGTGGTTGCTGCTGGGCACAGTAGAGCCTGCCTGTAGTCCCAGTCACTCAGGAACTTGAAGCCAAGGATAGCTTGAGCCCAGGAATCCAAGGCTGAGACCTCATTCCAAGAGAGTAGGGGGAAGGAGAGATAAAGGAAGAAAAGAAGGATGGCTGTCAGGCTGGTGGGATGGCTCAGTGGCAGAGCACTTGCCTGACATGGGCAAAGGCCCTGAATCCAAGCCCCAGCGCTGGGCGGGCGGTTGTTGAATTGAATAAGAGCTGAATGAACCACAACCTGCCCAGACCGTCTTCACATTTATTCTTCTAACAGTGTCCCTCTAGGTGAATTAGAATGGATGCTTCCTATTTTACCCAGGAGAAAACTGAGGCTTGAAGAATAAAAATCATTGATTCGCAGGAGGTTGGTGGGCAGGGCTACAGAGCTATGTGGAAACTTCAGACCAAAGTGAATTCAGTGATGATTCTGCTTGCAGTTCTTTTGTTTAACGTCTCTCTTCTCAAAGGCTATGCTGAGAGCCTAGAACACAGAAAATTCTGAATGGCCACTGCAGATTCTGGGGCCTGGGCTGAGTAATACATTTCTTTACCTCAAAGAGATTTTTTTTTTTTTTTTAATGAAAAGAAAGAAGGGAAGGAAATTTAGCCACCCTAGAGCAAATCCTACACGGTTTTAAAAATCATTTGTGTTTTCTTTCCCAAAGATGGCCGGGACAGTCTGTCTCTGCTGTTCTTCATCACGTAAATTACTTTGCTTGAAAGGCAAGCAGGGAGTAAATATAGCAGCAGTATCTCTGATGTGACATTTTCTGACCTGGATAGGCCATGTCTTTGACATTAACCTTTAGAAAGGAAAGAGGAGGAAAAAAAAGTGTGTCCTTGCTAGTGTGGGCAAGAGAAACCCCTGTTCCCAGCCATTATTAGGACACAGACAGATGAATACAAAGAACCAAAATAAAGAAGCGAAGGATGCGAGCGATTTGTCGCATGTCTGGAGTCTCTGGCAGGCGAGCTGGAGCCAGTGCCAGTCAATCAGCAGTATGTACTGAGGCGGCCAGATGACTTGCCCTGGAAACGGAGCGTGGTTCAACTTCCAGCGATAACCAGTGCAATTTGAAAAGTGTCCTGCCTAAAATTATTTTTAGGTCACTGAATCCCACTTTCTCCTCAGTCTTTCCAGAGTCTCTTCTTACATAAGGGAACAACTGAAGGATAGCAGTAATAAAACTTTAATTTGAAATGACCTGTAATATATATCCAAGTAGTGATTGTGATTATTTCCAGTGAGAAGACGAGTCAGAGCCTGAGGTGAGGGGCAGAGTGGAGAATGGCCCCCAGGCTGCTCTGTATTAGTGACTCTCTTACAATGAGAATGACTTAGCAAGTTACATGAGCAATTTTTTTTTTTGTACAGTACTACAGATTGAACCCTGTTGGGGGTGGGAGGGGGGGTCCTACCTCTGAGCTACATCCTAGCCCTATTTTTGTTGATTCATTCATTCATGGAACTAGGGATTGAATCTAGGAGTGTCCTACCTCTGAGCTATACCCCACACCATTTTCATGTTATTTATTTACATATAATACTGGGCATTGAACTCAGAGGCATTCTACCTCTGAGCTATGCCTTTAGCCCTTTTTAAATTTTGAAACAGAGCATTGCTAAGTTGCTGAGGCTGTCCTCTAGCTTGAGATACTCCTGTCTTGGCCTCCTGAGGACTGGAGTTACAAGTGTGTGACGCCACCCCTTTTTGGCTTACATAATGCACAGTTTTGAAGTAGTGAAGGAAAGAAACAATATATTGAGAAATAGCATACTTGTGATTTATATATGAAACTTGATTCACACATACAATGTATTTGCTATTACTGCCCACAAACATGTCTGTTTGTAGGTTGTTTATCTCACTTCCGGTGTCTAGTTTTAACACTTTTCATTATTATTGTCTATCTGTTGTGTACTGGGGACTGAGCCCAGGTGCTTGCACATGTCTGGGCAAGTGCTCAACCACCGAGCCACATCCTGGCCATTTTTTAATTTTAGTACGAAATAGGGTCTTTCTCTGTTGCTCAGGCTGGCCTCATGCTTTCCATCCCCCTTTCTCAGCCTCCTAAGTAGTTGGAATTATAGATGTACACCACTGTGCCTGCTTATTGGTTGTTTTTTGGGGTTTGGGGAATGTAGGTATCAACTCAACCCTTCTTAAAAATTTGCTCCCTTAATGTAAAACTTCAGACAAGATAGGAAATGCAGTGATATCCCTAAAAATCAAAGTACTGGGCTGACCTCTTCCAGAACAGAGTATATGAATGGTAGGCACAGCTTATTAAGATTCTGATTATGATTATTTTGAGACAGGGACTCTAGCAATTATCCTGTCTCAGTCTCCTGAGCAGTCGGTGTGTACCACTATGCCTGGATTTATTATTATTACTATTAGGGTCATCTCATCGTCCTCCCCAGTAGGCTTCTGTGTGTGGATTTTCAACAAGGTACTTCAAAGGGCCTGGTCAGCTTCTCTGCTCCCAAGGAGTGAGCTAGGCCCCCAGCTGTCTGAAGAGCAGTTCCTGCCCCAGGCTCCCCTTCCCTGCTGCCTGGGGTGTTCTTGGAAAGTTTGCCTAATGCCCAACTAGAGAAACACCCCTCTTTGGAATTCAAGCACAATTCAGAGAGATCAGAGAAATTCACAGCCATTCGCACAAACAACCACACATTCTGCTTTACACTTCGCAGTTTAAAAAGTACTAAGAGAGCCGGGCGTGGTGGCGCACGCTTGTATCCCAGCGCTGGAGAGGCTGAGACAGGAGGATCACATGGGACTTAGAGAGGCTCTCAACAACTTAATTAGACCCTGTTTCTAAATACAGTATAAAATAAGTCTGGGAGTTTAGCCTGGAGGTAGAAAAGCCCCTGGGTTCCACCCCCAGTACCACCACCAAAAAAAAAAAAAGTACTAAGAGATCTGCATAATCGTTAGGTTCTCTCCAATCCACTATTCCCATTTTACAAAGTAAAAATAAACAGAACCAACTCAGAAAGAAAAGAGTGAAGAGTAAGCAAAAGACACGGTGATGGTTTGCGCACGCACACGCCTGGATACCAGGCATCCTGCTTCCTCCATGTTCTCACCCTCGCCACCTCCCTAGAAGGAAGTATCATCCCCATGAAGCTCACAGGCCAGGCAGCCTGTCCGAGGTCGCACAGCGACAAAGCCGGAAAGCCAGAGGCTGAAGCACATCCTTGGAATCCATCTTCCACAGCCGGGCAGGAGAAACCAGGCCCCTCGCAGGCACTGGCTTGCAGAAGGTCAGGCAGCTAGTCACAGGCCTGCGACTGGAACGCCCATCTCCAGCTCGAGGCAGATAGTCTCTTGTTTTAATAAGACGTTTTGTTTGCTGGAGGGAAACAAAGAGTGCAGTGGGAGAAATGAGAGGTCATGCATAAATCTATCTGTTTAAATTAGAAAACGGGCCAAGGAACACGTCCCTAAACTAGTATTTCACAGTATAAAATCACGAGTCAAATGAACAAATTGGGTATGAAGAGAAGTAAATCCAAGAGGCTAGGCTGGCCAGGGAACTAAATCTTAAATTTTTTCTCAGTCTGAATCAAGTCTTTATAATCACAACTTTTAAAAAGTAGTGGTAGTGGTAGTACTGGGATCCAACCCAGGGCCTTGTGCAGAGTAGGCAAGTGTTCAACCACTAAGCTATACACCCAGCACTTTTTAGTTATCTGTTCACTTGTTTTATTGATTTATATTTATTTTTATTTTTTGCGGTACTGGGGTTGGAATCCAGGGGCATTCTACTTCCGAGCTACACTCCCAGCTCTATTTTTTATTCTTTATTTTGAAATAGGTCTCACTGAGGTGCAAAGGCCCTGACTAAGTAGCTGAGGCTGGCTACGAACCGAGATCCTACAGTCTCAGGCTCTCAAATGCTGGGATTTCAAGTGTGCGCCTCCATGTCCGGCTTTATTTATTTTATTTTAAAGCAAGGTCTTGCTGGGTGTGATAGCACATGCTTGTAATCCCCGCGCTTGGGAGGCAGAGACAGGAGGATGGCGCAGGTTCAAAGCCAGCTGCACTGGCTTAAGAGACCCTGTTTCCAAATAAAAACTATAAAATAGGTCTGGGAGTGTAGCCCGGAGGTAGAAGGGTTCCATCCCCAGTACCACCAAAAAAAAAAAAAAAAAAACCAAACAAACAAAAAACAAAAAAACCAAGGTCTCACTAAGTTACCTTGGGCTAGCTTCAAACCTGTTGTCCTCCTATCCCAGCCTCCCAAGAATGGGATTATAGGCATGTGCCAGTGCCCTTGGCTATCCCCAACCCCTTTTATTTTTTTATTGTTTTTTTTTTTTTTTTTTTTTGAGATGAGATCTTGCTATGTGATGGAGGCTCGCCTTGAATTTGCCATCCTTCTGCCTCAGCCTCCCAGTTAACTGGGACTATAGGTATGTCCCCAACCCCAACTGGCTACAACTTAATCTCTTGGGCTCAAGCAATCCTCCAACCTAGGCCTCCAGAGCAGGTGGACGACAAATATGTACCACCATATCTGGATGATTTCAGAATTTTGAATGTGACACATTTTCCCACCATTTTCCTTTTTTTTTTTTTGAAAAGAAGGATTACACAAAATTTTATTATCATTGTACAGCAAAAAGTTTTCTATTTTTTGATGGTGCTAGGGATTGAACCTGGAACCTTCTACATATATCCTATCAATGAGATACACCTCCACTTATGGCAGAATTTGATTTAGAATGCAACTATATTTGAACATGGAAATATGACACTATAAGGAATATCCAAGGGTAACAATATCGTGAGCACAAGAGATTCTTAAGATGGACCTGAATAGCATAACTGGTCCAAAGGGTAACAAAAATAAATTTGGCTGCTAGGCACGGTGGAGCATGCCTGCAATCCCAGTACTTGGAAAGTTGAGACTGAAGGATTACAGGCTTGAGGCTAGCCTCTGCAATTTAGCAAGACCCTGTTTAAAAATAAGAAAGAAAATCTGGCCGGGCGTAGTGGCACACGCTTGTAATCCCCGCGCTTGGGAGGCTGAGACAGGAAGATTGTGCAGGTTTGAAGTTTGAAGCCAGCCTCAGCTACTTAGTGAGGCTCTCAGCAACTTAGTGAGACCCTGTTTCCAAATAAAATATAAAATGGGTCTGGGAGTATAGCCCAGAGGTAGAAAGCCTCTGGGTTCCACCCCCAGTGCCACCCAAAAAAAAAAAAAAAAAAATCTGGACATGGTGGTGCATACCTGTAATCCTAATTCATGGGAGGCTGAGACAGGAGCATCACAGGCTCAAGGACAAGCTCAGCAAGTAGTGAGATTCTCATCAACCTAGTGAGACCCTGTTTCAAAATAAAGAATAAAAAAGAGTGCTGGGGGTGTAGCTTGGGGATAGAATGCCTCTGGGTCGCATCCCCAGTACTGGAAAAAAATTATATATATATATATATCAGGTGTGGTGGTGCACACTTTTAATCCAAGTACTTGGGAGGCTGAAACAGGAGGATTGCAGGTTTTGCAGGTTCAAAACCAGCCTCAGCAATTTAGTGAGGCCTTCTGCAACTTAGTGCAACCCTGTTTCCAAATAAGACATAAAATCAGGCTGGTAGTATAACTTGGAGGTAATGTCTCTGGGTTCAATACCCAGTAAAAAAAATACACACACACACACACACACACACACACACACACACACACACACACACATATATATGTAAAGCTATACCCCCAAACTATATATATATATATGATAGATTTTCCCTGGGTTCAATCCCCAGTACCCCACACACACACACACACACACAAAATAAAATCAGGTGGAAGGTGTAGCTTAGAGGTAGAATGCTCTGTCTTCAACATGTATTCAAGTACCCCCTCCATACACAAAAAAGTAAATTTTATTATATGTGAATTATATCTCAATTGAAAAAATAGGATGTTCATGCTAGAAGAGAAAGAGTAAGACATGATAAGAAATGTGAAATACCTTTAGCCAGGCGTGGTGGTGCATACCTTTAATACTTGGGAGGCTGAGCCAGGAGGAGCACAGGTTTATGGCCAGCCTCAGAAACTTAGCAAGGCCCTCTGCAATTTAATGAGACCTTGTTTCAAAAAAATAAAAAAATAAAATAGGATTGGGGGTGTAGCTCAGAGGCAGAATGCCCCTGGGTTCAATCCCCAGTTCCAAAAATGAAAAAAAAGAAAGAAAAGAAAAGAAATGCCTTTGAAAGAAGAGAGGATATGACATATTCTGCCACTTTTAACAAATTAAGATTTCTAGCCAGGCTTGATGGTGCACACCTGTAATTCTAGTCATTGGGAGGCAGAGACAGGAGGATGGAAGGTTCAAGACCCGTCTTAGCAACTTAGTGAGGCCACGTTTCAAAATAAAAAACAGTGATGAGGTATATCTTGGATGTAGAACACCCCTGGGTTCAATCCCTAGTACAAAAAAAAAAAAAAAAAAAAAAAGGAGCACTGAGTACTTAAAGGAATTAACCCTCACTGCCAATGTTAGGCTACTAAGGACAAATATGCATTCAACAAATATACCTGTGTATCTTCTGGGTTCTAAACACTGCGCACAGCACGGGGATGAAGCAGAAAACAATAAGAACAGTCCTGCCCCTTGTGGAAAGCTGGTGAAGAAGACGAGTAACAAAAATTGTGGCATAATTACAACCTGGGATAAGAGCTATGAAAGAACACACAGGGATTTCTATGAACACATAATTAGTGGGGCTAACCTCCTTGGAGGAAAAGGCCAAGTGCTAAGGAAATTCCCTGTGAGAAAGTGGTGCATAAGCCAAGCCCTGAAGGATGAGTAGAATTTAGGTGAGCAAAGAGAGAAAAGTGCTACAGAGAAAACCTAAAAACTGGCCACACTAGAGAAATGAAGAAAAGGCTGAAGCCAGGCGTGTGGTACATGCCTGTAATTCCAGTTCGGGGGATGCTGAGACGAGAGGATCACAGGTTCAAGACCAGCCTCAGCAACTTAGAGAGACTCTCAGAAATTTAGCAAGACCTTGCTTCAGTGTAAAAAATAAAAAGGAGGGCTAAGGGTGTAGCTTAGAGGTAGCATGCCCCTCGGTTCAATCCTCAGTACCCCAAATTTAAAAGCAAAACAAAACAACAACAAAAGAAAAATGCAAAAAGCTGAGGTTGCTGGAATGAATAGTACACAGGAATGAGAAGGCAAGAATGAGAAGAGCCAGGTAAGTAGGCAGGCGTCCTGTTCCATGGGAAGAAACTGTTTTCTCTCTCTCTCTCTCTTTCTCTTTCTCTCTCTCTCTCTCTCTCTCTCTCTCTCTCTCTCTCTCTCTCTCTCTCTCCAGGTGATTAAACCCAAGGCCATTCTACCTCCAAGAAAACCCAAGCCCTTCTTTTTATTTATTATTATTATTATTATTATTATTATTATTATTATTATTTTGGTGGTACTGGGGGTGGAACCCAGAGGCTTTCTACCTCCGGGCTATACTCCCAGGCCTATTTTTTATATTTTATTTGGAAACGGTCTCACTAAGTTGCTGAGAGCCTCACTAAGTAGCTGAGGCTGGCTTCGAACCTGTGCGATCCTCCTGTCTCAGCCTCCCAAGCACGGGGATTACAAGCGTGCGCCACCACGCCCGGCTCAAGCCCTTCTTATTTATTTTGAAACAAGGTCTCAGTAACTTGCTAAAGGTCTGGATAAGTCACTGAGGCTGTCCTTGAGCCTGTCTCAGCCTCCCAAGTAATAGGATTACAGGTGTGTGCCACCATGTCTGGCTTTATTTCCCTTTTTGAAATGATTACGGGATAGGTAGATGAAGAAAATACTCACTAAACTGGTCTCTTCAGCAGGACAACTGATTGAAATGCCTGAGAAGAATCAACTTTCCATTCTACAGCCAAATCCTATCCAAAATTTATTCACTTCTATCTTTTCCCTAGATTAAGAAACCATCATGTCTCCCCTAGGCCTCTGCTACTATTCCTGTTTTTACTCTTTACTTCCTATAATTCTTTCTGTGTTATAGCTAGATATAGAATTTCCCCTGAAGAGCTCACGTATTAATGATCAGAGTTGATATAATTAATTCAAGAGGGTTGTAATCTCATCAGTGAAAAATCCATTATAATGGATTTACTGGTGGTAACCTAGGCAGGTGTGATGTGGCTGGAGAAGGTGAGCCCCTAGGAGTTTGGCTTTAGGGACAGCGCTTGTGTTTTTTTATTCCATTTGCTTGCTCTCTGTCTTCCAGCCTCCATGATGTGAGAGCAGAGCCCATACTCTCCCTCACTCTGCTCCCTGCCACCATGCCCTGAGCTCTGCAGACCTAGGCTGACATAGACTGAATCCTGAAATCTCCAAAAACGGTGAGCAAATAAATATTCCTTCCTTTAAGTTGTGTGGTCAGTTGTTTTGGATTACAGCAGTGGGAATGTTGACCAAAGCAAGCAGCTAGAGTGATCTAAAACCTAAACATCATTTCAATTATTTGCTTAAAATCTTCAATGGCTTCCCATATGTCACAGGTTGAGTTTGCCACAGTTGCAGAAATTGAGTACAAGATCTGAGAAGTTCATTAAGGTTTAGTATTGTAAGAAGTAAGAAATAGGAAGAAGGTTGAGCACTGGAAGAAACCAGTGATGGAAAACAAGAAAGCTTTGGACAACCTATTATGGAGTTCTGAAACAGGTATTGTCCACCAGACTTGATCAGGATGTCTGATCAGAATCATTAGGGCTTTACTTGCTTACTTTATTTATTTATTTTGCAGAAGTGGAGATCAAGCCCAGAGGAGCTCTACCACTTAGCTATATCCCCAGCCCTTTTTCATTTTTTATATTGGGATGGGGGTCTAAGTTGTTCAGGCTGGTCTGAAACTTGGGATCCTCCAGTACTCACTACCTGGGATTACAGGCATGCCCAACTGCACCTGACTAGAGTTTTATTTATACCCATGGCCACATAGTCTCTAGATGTAGTTTTTTTTTGTTTTTTTTTTTTGTTTTTTTTTTTTTTGGTGGTACTGGGGTTCCTGGAAGCCCTTTTACTTCCAGGCTACACTCCCAGACCTATTTTATATTTTTGAAACAGGGTCTCTTACGCCAGCGCGGCTGGCTTCGATCCTGCGCGATCCTCCTGTCTCCGCCTCCCAAGCGCAGGGATTACAAGCGTGCGCCACCACGCCCAACATTCTCTAGATGTAGTTTTAACAAGCAATCGTTTTGAGTAAAAGTAAGACATAAAAAGTAGGGTTTTTTTTTTTTTTTTTGGTTGTTGTTGTTGCTTTTTGTTTGAGAAGCTGAAGGAATTAATCAAGAGCACATAAAAGAAATTTAAGTAGCCGGGTGTGGTGGTGCATGCTTGTAATCCCAGTACTTGGGAGGCTGAGATGGGAGGATTGCAGGTTCAAGACCAACCCCAGCTATTTAGCAAGGCCCTCTGCAACTTAATTAGACCCTGTTAAAAATAAAGAATAAAGCTGGGCATGGTGGAGCATGCTTATAATCCCAGCACTTGGGAGGCTGAGACAGGAGTATTGCACAGGTTCAAAGCCAGTCTCAGCTACTTAGTGAGGCTCTCAGCTACTTAGTGAGACCCTGTTTCCAAATAAAAATATAAAAAATAGGTCTGGAAGTATAGCCCCGAGGTAGAAAGCCTTTGGGTTCCACCCCAGTACCACACACACACAAAAAAAAAAGAATAAAAAAGTGGGCCGGGTGTGTAGCTCAAGGTAGAATGCCCTTTGGTTCCATTCCCAGTACTAGAGAGAGAGAGAGAGAGAGAGAGAGAGAGAGAGAGAGAGAGAGCACACACAAGCAAGCTGGGGGTATAGCTCAATGGCAAAATGTCTCTGGGTTTAATACTCAGTATCACAAAAACAGGAAGGAGGGAGGAAGGAAGGTAATTTAGATGGGTGTGGTGGTGCACACCTATAATCCCTGATATTCAGGAGGCTGAGGCAGGATTGCAAGTTTAAGGCCATGCTGAGCAACATAGTGAAACCCTGTCTCCAAAAAAGAGAAAGAAGCCGGGCATGGTGGCACACACCTGTAATCCCAATACTTGGAAAGCTGAGTTCAAGGACAGCCTCAGCAATGTTTCAAGACTCTCCGCAAATTATCTAGATCCTGTTTCAAAAATAAATAAATAAATAAACCAGGCATGGTGGCACACACCTGTAATCCCAGTATTTGGGAGGCTGAGACAGGAGGATCGAAGGTTCGGAGACAGCCTCAAACCTAGTGAGACTCTGTTTCAAAATAAAAATAAAATAGGGCTGAGGGTATAGCTCAGAGGTAGAAAGCCCCTTGGTTTAATACCCAGTACCACAAAAATATAAAAATAATTAAATAAAATTGGTCTGGGGGAGTCAAGTGTGGTGACACACATTTGTAATCCCACCATTTGGGAGGCTAAAATAAGAGGAATGAGGCTGGGCAGGTTTCAGGATTACTAGCATTGTGCTACAGACTCGCACAAAGAGAGGCCCAGCCCACTGGGAAAAGCTGCTTCCTTCCTGGGAATCCACCAGCCAGTGGTTGGAGCTGTGGGCCCCCCGGGGTTGCTTAGCCAGAGACTGAGCCCAGTGCCGCCCTTCACCTGCCACGATGGGCTCCGGCTTCCGGGGCAGGATGGGTGCCATCCCTCCAGTGCCTTCTGGGACAAGGTGTCTGTCCTGTGCCCACCGGGGCTCAGCCTGCGTGCAGGAAACTGTCTCCTGGACAATGCAGAGGGCTGCACAAAAGGCGGGTGGGCGGGTGAGGACACGTTGGTCCCCAGGCTCTGTGGTGAGGCTCCTAAAGGCCTCCGCCTAGCCAATGGCGTGTTGGCCTTCTCTGCCTCATTAGAGCCCCGCTGTCTAATCCTCAACCCGGGCAAGTCGCATCTGGCTTTGAAGGCTACTCTAAGACAGATGTGTCCTTGTCAGTTCCCAAAGGCCAGCAGGCCACACCTAGATGGACACTGGGACTCTTTAGGAGTTCTGTCACTCCTGGGCCACGTGGCAAGGTGGGCGTCTGCTATCTGGAAACTCACTCATTCCTCCTTCTGCTGTGTCTGTGTATACCTGTGTAGAGTTCTCCAGGTGGCCTTGGATAGACCCAGAATTCCCCCTTTCTGGCTTGTAGTTCTCAAAAACAAGTATTTATGCTGGGAATGTGCTCTCCTGAGATAGAGACTGGTTCAAACAGCCCGGTTACCCCTCTGTAACCATCTGCTCCTAAAACAAGATGCCCTTCAAGGTTCCATCACAGAATCACATGGCCCCAGGGTATAAAACCTGGGCTGGAGGCTTCCCAGGGTCCCTCAGCCGCAGCGCAAGTGGGGTGCACACAGTGGAGACTCGTCATCCTGGCGGCTTCCCTGAGCCCTGGGCTTCCATTGTCCCTTGCTGCCAGTCTGTAAGTACTAACCCGGCTTCATAGAACATGACATGTGGGGGCGTCTCATCTGATGGACTCGGGCAAGTTGGCAACCAGCATACAGTGAACTTGCTCTACAATGTGCACGATCATTGATTTAATGCTTTTCTTTATCTCATCTTACTCTTTAGTTAGACAGTATGGTCTTTGGGTAAGCAGTACCTGTGAAATCATGGGTTTTTAATAGTGCCAGTTGTGGGAGCCAATAGTTCCAAACACAATAAGAATAAATTACCAATTGTAAAAAAAAAAAAAAAAAAGAGGAACAAGGTTCAAGGACAGCCTCAGCTACTTAGTGAGGCCCTCTGAAACGTAGTAAGACCTTGTTTTAAAATAAAAAATTAAAAAAAATAGGGCTGGGGGTGTAGCTTGTAGGTTAGAATGCCCATGGGTTCCATCCCCGGTACCACAAAAAAAAAAAACAAAAACTGTATATAGGTATAGCTAGGAAATAGAATGCTTCTGAGCTTAATCCCCACAAAGAAGAAAGAAAGAAAGAAAGAAAGAAAGAAAGAAAGAAAGAAAGAAAGAAAGAAAGAAAGAGGAATGGGAGAGAGAAAAAAATCTTAAATAAAGGTTGTTAGCTTTTAGGTTTAGTTTTGCTTTGTTTTGGGTACTAGGATTGAACTCAGGGAAATTCTACCTCCAACCTATACCCCCAGCCCTTTTTAAAAAAAACAATTGATGAAATAGAGCCTCACTATGTTGCTGAGGCTACCCTGGAACCTGCGATCCTCCTTGTCTCAGCCTCCCAAATCCTGAGATTTAGGCACACGCTGGGATTCCTGGTTTAGTTTTGAGTTTTAATTTTTATTTTTTCATACTGGGGATTGAATCCAGGGGCATTTTACTTCTGAGCTACACCTTCATACCTATTTACTTTGTATTTTGAAGCAGGATCTGGCGAGATGGCTGTAAATGCCAACTGGCGGGTCCTGGGGCCTTTGAAGGGGATGGACGCCACTGCAGTCACGTGACCCCATGACACTTCCCTTCTCAGACTACTGAGAGTCTCACTAACCTGCTGAGGCTGTCCTTGAACCTTGAGTTGCAATGGAAGATGGGCATCCAGGTAGGGAAAGTAGTTTATCATGTAATTTAGAGGATGTGTTGTTACTTGTAGTGCTAACTGTAAAGAATATTGCAAAGCATAATTTGTCTTTGTTTTTGTTTTGTTTTTTTTTGCTCTGTTTTAAATTTTGTTTTGCGATACGATACTAGGGATTGAACCCAGGGGCACTCTACCCTCATCAACACTCAGAGCCTTATTTTATTTTTATTTTGAAAGAGTGTCTCACTGGGTTGCTGAGAGCCTTCTTAAATTGGTAAGGCTGTCCTCAAACCTGCTATCCTCCTGTCTCAGCCTCCTAAGTACTAGGATTATAGATGTGCGCCATCATGCTCAGCTTGTCTTTGTTTTTAATAAAATTTGCACCCTTTTTTTTTGGTGCTGGAGATTAAATCCAGGGACATCCTACCTCTAATTTATACTCCCTGCCTTTTAAAAATATATATTTTATTTAAAAATTTATTTTATCTGTCTGGCGTGGTGGCACACGCTTATAATCTCCGTACTTGGGTAGCTGAGACGGGAGGATCGCGGGTTCTCTGCCAGCCTCCGCTACTTAGTGAGGTCCTCCACAACTAAGTGAGACTGTTTCAAAATAAATAATAAAAAATAGGGCAAAGGGGTATAGCTCAGAGGTAGAAACCCTGGGTTTGATCTCCAGCACAAAAAATAATTATTTTACTTATTTATTTACTTTGGTCCTGGGGATTGAGCCCAGAGGCATTCTACTTCTGAGCTATACCCCCAGCCCATTTCTTATTTTTTATTTTGAAACACAGTCTCACTAAGAAGCTGAGGTGTAGCTGGCTTCAAACCTGCGATCCTCCTATCTCAGCCTCCCAAGTACTGGAATTACAAGGGTGTGCCACTGTATCCGTGAAATAAAATATTATTTTATTTCAGATAATTTGCTGAGACAGGCCTTGAACCTGTCACCCTTCAGTCTCTGCCGCCCAAGTACTGGGATTAGAAGCATGTACTGCTATGCCCAGCTACACTAAAATGTTTTATAAAGTAGTCACTTTTTAAATGCTAAGCTATTTTAGCCAGGCACGGTGGTGAATGCTTGTAATCCCAGTACTTGGGAGGCTGAGACAGGATTGCAGGCTTGCACACAGCCTCAGAAATTTAGTGAGGCCCTCTACAACTTAGTGTGACCTTGTTTCAAATTAATAAATAAAATATGGCTGGGGGGTGTAACTAAGAAGTAAAATGTCCCTGGGTTCAATCTCCATTAAATACACACACACACACGCACACACACACACACACACACACACACACACACATACACACACACACACATTATTTTTAATATATATATTGTTCTTTGTCTATGTCTATATGTGATTATATTAGCATGGGGAAAATATTAAACAGCGAGGGTGATAAATTGGTTGCAGAGAAGGAATAAGAGCTGATGGTATTGAAGGAGTGCAGAAGGTAGTCAAGGGAACAAAGGAAAAATAAAGTAAGATCCAGAGAATTTTATTTTGGTAATTTCTGTATAAGCCAATAATTTCATATGGCAGGTAAAATGCCAAATGCACTCTTCTGGGCATTGATAGATTGTACTTTGATCAAATCAAATGATATAATAATCTCAATGTATTTTGTGCTATTTAGATCATATGTACTATATCGTATTAACTTCTGGACACCACATTAAATATGAAACAAATACCTCCCCCATTCTTGCTTCTAAAAAATTGCTTTTCTCATTCTCATGGAATCGTTAAGAATCAGGCAAACCTGGGTTCCAGTTTCTTTCAGCCACTGATTTAGTTCTCTGATCTTGAACCCCGGTTTTCTCATCTGTGCAATGGGAATAACTTTTATTCCTATCCTTCAGCGTTACTAAAGAAAAATAGGCATACATGTTAGGAACCAGCATATAGACAAAAGTAATAAATGTTAGTGACTATTTATTGTGAAAATTAAAATTTAATAAGCAAGGCAATAAAAACAGAACCACAATCTTACCTTCCAGAGCTAACCACTGTCAACTTCTGGATGTTCATGCATTAATTCAATGTGATCTGAAAAATCCTTGAGAAGCTGGGCATGGTGGTGCATGCCTGTAATCCCAGTACTTGGGAGGATGAGCCAGGAGGATCGCAGGTTCAAGGCAAGTCTCAGCAAGTAGTGAGGCCCTCAGCAACCTAGCGAGACCCTGTTTTGAAACAAAAAATACAAAGGGCTGGAGGTATAGCTTGGATGTAAAATGTTCCTGGCTTCAACCTCCATCACCACAAAGGAAAAAAAAAAAAGGAACTACTTGCTGGATGTATACAGACAGGTATTAGATGCAGCGCCCACCTAAGATAACTTGTGTGATTCTTACTAAGTAAATACTGGTTGATGAGAACAGTTCCAAATTTACCCCATGAAGTTCATAGGAAATTTCTAGCATAGGTCAGTTAGAGGATTCTCTCCCTTGTACAAAACTGAGGACGTGCAATTCCACCAATTAATTCCACTTGATATGAAGAAAGAAATCAAAGGGAGGGGCGGGCCTGCAAAGAGTTGACATCTTATCTTCAGATACTGTTTGTCTGCTTTTTTATTATTTTGGGGTTTTTTTCCTGAGAAAAAAAATCTTGACCTGGCAAAAATTCATAGTAATTACTCAGAAGAAAGGAAAAAGACGAAACAAACAAACAAAAATACATTTATGTAGTTGGAGTTAAAAAAAAATCTAAGAACTTGGTGTTGGTGGGAGAAAAGACTAAAGGTCTGTGGAAGACCCACCCAAGTGCTTTTGATGTTTGACCAATTATTATCTTATTATTCTTCCTGCTATAGATGCAGCTGCAATTTATGTAACAGGATGTTTAAAAAGATTAAAGAGAAGCTGTAATAGAGTTCTGAGGTGATAAGAATTCCTAGAATATGTATTTATGGACGTTTAGAATATAAATTCCTGTACATTCTTAGAATAAACCATCTGTTTGTTTTTCTTTTCTTAAAAGAAACAAGTAAAACCTGTATTTCAATATGGCTGCTTCCTGCAGCAAGTGATATAGAAATGTCAGGCCCGGGGAGTACACAAAGAGTCGGGCGAAGAGATTGGAGGGGGTTCAATCTGTGACCCCCGCTGGGTCCTAATTACCTTTGAGCTTTGGACCCAAAATATTTTATCTCCTTATGATACAAGTGTTTGGAATTTATTTGGATTCCACCTGTTTATCAAAAGCATGGATTCTCCTATTGTTCGAGAAGGAGAGTTGTGTGGAATTTGTGACTGCAATCACGCAACGTGAACATGAAAGTCAAGAAAAATAAAAAGAAGCCGGGCGTGGTGGTTGGTGCACGCTGTTACGGCTGAGACAGGAGGATCCATCGCAGGTTCGCAGCCAGCCTCAGCTATTTAGTGAGACCCTCTGCAACCCTGTTGCAAGAAAAAATAAAGAATAAAAATAGGACTGGGGGTATAGTTTGGAGGTAGAATGACCCCAGGTTGAATCCCCAGTACCATATGCACGTACACAAAGTAATTCTTACTAGAGGAGTTTAAAGTTGAAACAAGTTGAATTGTTTCTGCAGTAGAAGAATGTTCTGTGGGTACCTTAAAAATAGAGCCTGTTAAACTGGGCGTGGTGGCGGACACTTGTAATCCCAGCATTCGGGAGGCTGAGACTGGAGGACCGTGGTTCGCGGACAGCCTCAGCTACTTAGTGAGGCCCTCTGCAACTCAGTGAGACCCAGTTTCAAAATAAAGAATAAAAAATAGGGCAGGGAGTGTAGCTCGGAGGTCAAATGACCCTGGGTTCCATTCCCAGACCCGCGGGCGTGTGGGGGGGGGGAGAATAGAGTCTGTACTCAACCAGTATTCAACACTTCGGCCGAGTAAGCTGCTATCTTATATCATAAATTGACAGTGAGAGCCAGGTGCTGTGGCCCCCACTGTAATTCCAGTGATTTGGAAGGCTGAGGCGAAGGATGTTGTTCTAGGCCAGTCTTGATAACTTATTGGGATCCTGTCTCAAAATAAAGCATAAAAAGGGGCCCGGGATGTAGTGGTAGAGTGCTCCTGGGTTCAATTCCCAGTACCAGAAAAAAAAAATTTGGCACTGGGTACTCCATAAAATGGTCCATGAGCCAGGCATGATGGTACATGCCTGTCCTAGTAATTGGGAGGCTGAGACAGGAGGATTGCATAGGTTCAAAGCCAGATTCAGCTACTGACTGAGGCTCTTAGCAATTTAGTGAGACCCTGTTTCCAAATTGTCCCTAGTTCAGTCTCTATTACCACAAAAAAAAAAAAAAAAAAAACTTAGAAAGAAAGAGCTGGGCGTGGTGGCTCATGCTTGTAATCCCAGCATTCAGGAGGCTGAGACCGGAGGATCGTGGTTCATGAACAGCCTCAGCTACTTAGCAAGAACCGTTGCGACTCAGTGAGACCCTCTTTCAAAAAAAAAAAAGTCTGAATAATAGTACTGGGGGTGTAGCTTGAAGGTAGAATGTCCCTGGGTTCCATTCCCAGTATGGCAAAAGGGAAAGAAGGAAGGAAGGAAGGAAGGAAGGAAGGAAGGAAGGAAGGAAGGAAGGAAGGAGCGAGCCAGGTATGACGGCACATGCTTGTAATCCCAGGACTTGGGTGGGAGGCTGAGACAAGAAGGATCACAGGTTTTTGGCCAGTCTCAGCTGGCCTCTGCAATTTAGTGACATCCTGTTTCAAAATAAAGAGTAAAAAGTAGGGCTTGGGGATATAGCTCAGAGGTAGAATGCCCTGAGTTCAATCACCAGTACTGGAAGGAAGGAAGGAAGGAAGGAAGGAAGGAAGAAGGAAAGAAAGAGAAAGAAGATGAGAAAAGAAAAGAAATTTTCAACATTCAAGTCCATTGTCAAGTATTCTTTGTGTGTGTGCGTGCGTGCGTGCGTGCGTGCGTGTGTGTGTGTGTGTGTGTGTGTGTGGTTCTGGGGATAGAACCCAGGGGCATTCTACCTCCTAGTGACACCCCTAGCCCGATTTTTTATTCTTTATTTTGAAACAGGGTCTCACTGAGTTGCAAAGGGCCTCACTAAGTAGAAGCCAAGGCTGTCCTTGAACCGTCTGTCCTCTTCAGTCTCCAATCCAGAATAGATTTCCACAATTCGTTTATGATGACCTTGACATATTTGAAGAGTTACCAACCAGTTGTTCTATAGAATGTTCTTTGGCTTGTGTTGTCAGTTTTTTTTCTTCATGATTAGACTTAGATTATATCTTCTTAGCAGGAACACCACAGACATGATGTGATCTGGACATAATATTAGCAGTCCATTTGTTCCATTACTGTCAAAATTAATTTTTATTACCTGTTTAAGGTGGCATCTGCCAGGTATCTCTACTTCAAAACTGCTAGCTTTCCTTTTGTAGGTAATAAGTGTCCTGTTGGAAGATACTTTGAAACTATGGAAAAGTCCTGCTCCTTGTCAAACTTTTATCTTTTCACTTTATCATCCAATGATGATCCTTAACTGAATCAGTTATTTCTATGATGGCGGTCAATTAGTGATTTTATTTTGTAGTGCTATAGATCAAACCCCGGGCCTTACACATGAGAGGCAAGCACTCTACCGCTTAGCTACATGCCCTAGCTTTTTTTTTTTTTTTTAGACAGGGGTCTCACTAAGTTGCTCCACTCCAACTGAATTGAACTTGTGATCCTCTGACTCAATCTCCAAGTAGTTTGTGCATGCCTGGCAGCACTTTACCAATGAGCTATATCACCAGCCCTTTTTCTTCTGAGACATGATCTCCCTAAGTTGCCCAGGCTGACCTTAAAATTTTGATCCTCCTGCCTCAGCCTTCTAAGTAGCTGGGATTGTACATATAATAAGGCCAAGAGTTGAAAACATTGATGTCATTAATATCTCTCCCTACCTGTTGAGCAGATTAGTTACATTTGAACATTTTATTACTAGGCAGATATTTAACAATATGCAGTGACTTGAGTCGAGATTAAAAAAAAATCTCGATTGCATGAAAGAATCATATGCAAGACAGATCATAATTCTGAATGAAAACCAGATGTTTATAAGTTTTTGCAGAACAGGGATGGAACCCAGGAGCATTCTACCTCCGAGCTACACCCCCAGCCCTATTTTTTTATTCTTTATTTTGAAATAAGGTCTCTCTAAGTTGTGGAGATCCTCACTAAGTAGCTGAGGGTGGCTGTGAACCTACTATCCTTCAGTCTCAGCCTCCCAGGTACTAGGATTACAAGCATGTGCCACCACACCTGGCTCTGAAAGCCAGATTTTATTAAATATTCAGCATTATAGATAATAGCTATATGCCATCTATTATGGCTGCTGAAATTCTTCCTCTCTTTCTTTCTTTCTTTCTTTCTTTCTTTCTTTCTTTCTCCTTTTCTTTGGGGGTACTGGGTATTGGGGTTGAACCCAGGAACATTTTACCTCTGAGCTGCACCCCAAGCCCTTTGTACTTTTTATTTTGAAACAGGGTCTTGCTAAATTGCTGTGGGACTCTCTAAATTGCTGAGGCTGGCTCTGAACCTGTGATCCTCCTGTCTCAGCCTCCCAAGGACTGGAATTACAGACATGAAACACCACACCCAGTGAAATTGTTTCTTTTACTAGAATAAAATTAAGCTTCATGAGCCAGGGAGCTTTCATTGCTGTCTTCCCAGTATCTACAATATATGTCTAACATAGAATAGATGTTCTATAAATATTTGTTGAACAAATTAAAATGTTTTGTGGCATAACAAGAGCAAATTAAAAATTACTGAGCTAAATCCTAAAGGAATTACTGCCGGACGGTAGGGAGGGCTGTTAATGCTAAGGAGGAACTTGTAAAATGTTTACTGCTAATACGTAGCCTGAAGAGTCAGCCATCCCCTCTTTCTCCAGTAGTTCAAAGGCTGGTGATGAAGATAAGTGCTTCTAAGGGCTGACCTAGATCCTTAAATAAACACTTAAAATTTTCATGTGGGTTGGGAGTAGCTAAGGGAGTGGCTTGAAGATCCAAGAGGCAGTCTAAAGCCGAGGGGGCAGCCAGGCATGGTGGTGCATGCTGTAATCAGGCTTGTGCCACCAGGCCCAGCATTCACAACATGACCAACAGTCTGGAAGGGCTGCTTCAAAGGCCTGATGTAACATAAAGTAAGGATAGAGCCAGGTGTGGTGGTGCATGCCTATAATTCCAGTGCTTGGAGGCTGAGACGAGAGGAATCGTAGGTCCAAGACCAGCCTCAGCAATTTAGTGAGACTCTCAGCAACCTAGCAAACCCCTGTTTTAAAGCAGAAAATAAAATAGGGCTGGGGGTGCAGCTTGAAAATAGAAAGCCTCTGAGTTCAATCCACAGTACCACCAAAAAATAAGAAAAGAAAAAACGATGATAGATTGGGTTATCTACACCATAATTTTCTGGGAAGGGTGTAATGACTTGACTTAGTTAACTTTCCTGGGATGATCAAAAAGGTGAGTTAAACCGGGCGTGGTGGCGCAGGCTTGGAATCCCTGCGCTTGGGAGGCGGAGACAGGAGGATCGCGCAGGTTCGAAGCCAACCTCTCCGGTTTAAGAGACCCTGTTTCCAAATAAAAATATAAAATAGGTCTGGGAGCATAGCCCAGAGGTAGAAGGGTTTCCAGGAACCCCAGTACCACCAAAAAAAAAAAAAAGTCAGTTAGCAGAACTATCACCAATACACTATAATTTATATGTACAATAAAAGATATAGCCTGATCAATTAGCATCACTAATTTTTTTTATTTGTTTATTTGTGCTGGAAATTGAACCCGGAGCCATTCTAACTCTTACCTATACCCCTAGCCCTATGTTTATTTTTTATTTGGAAAGAGGGTCTTGCTAAGTCGCTAACAGCCTCACAAAGTTGCTGAGGCTGGCTTTGAACCTCCGATCCTCCTGTCTCATCCTCCAGGTACCGGGATTCTTGTGTATGCTGCCCGCACGCGGCCTCACTGATTTCATTTTGTTTTCCAATTGCTGATTTCCTCTTGCAGTGGGGGGGGGGGGCGGAGGACTCATTTTGCTGGCCTCCTTTGTAGAGTTGTTAGTGGGTGAAAGTTCACTAGGTTGAAACCTTAGAGACAGGAGAAATTCAAATGAAATATGAAATTTGCTCTTCAAGTAGTGAGTATCTGGCTATGAATCTGTTTCTAATTCATCACATTTAAGTGGAAGACTTGAAGAAACTTTTTTTTTTTTTTTTTTTTTTGCGGTACTGGGGATGGAACCCAGGGCCATTCTACCTTCAAGCTACACCCTCAGCCCTATTTTTTTATTCTTTATTTTGAAACAGGGTCTCACTAAGTTGCGGAGGTCTCACTAAGTAGCGGAGGCTGCCCGTGAACCATGATCCTCCAGTCTCAGCCTCTCAAATGCTGAGATTACAAGTGTGCGCCACCACGCTTGAAGGAACTTTTAGGAAGGTAGCTTAAATAGAGCTCTTACCAATTAAACACCATAAATTGGGCAATTGTGGCAGGTTTTGCATTCAGTTTACCTTTTCTCCTTCCAACATTGTGAGTTCCTTAAATTACTCCAACGGTTTACTACATTTGGGGGGGGGGTGTTACTTGGGATGGACTCCAGAGGCCTTTTACCTCCAGGCTACACCCCAGACCTATTTTATATTTTGTTTAGAAACAGAGTCTCACTAAGTTGCTGAGAGCCTCACTATGTAGCTGAGGCTGGGTTTGAACCTGCACAATCCTCCTGTCTCAGCCTCCCAAATACTGGGATTACAAGTGTGCGCCACCATGCCTGGCCATTTACTACATTTAACAGACATACACTAGCGTGCTTGATAGACATGTGGCTATAAAAGAAGAGACTGGCGGTTGTACATCTTGCCTCACGTTTCCTCATATGCTGCACCTATCACAGGAACCATATCCTACAAGAGAGCTATTGCCAGGAGTTTGGGGCAGTGACTCGCAAGACCCATGCATGTAAGGTAACGGGCACCTGGGAGAAAATGCAATCTGAACCAGTCCGGGGATAACTAAGGAGGGGCATAAGCCAATATTCCCTTCCTTTTTCTTCTGACATCATGATAAGTCCTCTTCTTTGGATGTGCATTAAAATTACATGAGAATTGTGCCTTATTATGTTGGTAAAATGTCATAAGGGGGAATGTTGACTATTCTTTTTTGTGTGTGTGGTGCTGGGGATTGGATCCAGGACCTAGAACGTGCTAGGCAAGCACTCAACCACTCTATACCCGGCTCTATTTTTAGTTTAATTTAATATTCATGGTTTTGAGAATTGAACTCAGGAGCATTCCACCTCTGAGCTATACTTCCAGCCCTATTTTATTGTTTTGTTTTGAAACAGGGTCTCTAACTTTCTGAGGCTGACCTCAAACTTATGATCCTCCTGTCTCAAGTACTGGAATTACAGGTGTGTGCCAACACACCCAGCCCAGCCCTAATTTTATAATTTACTTTGAGACAAGGTCTCACTAAGTTGTTTAGGCTCACCTTGAATTTGTGATCCTCCTGCCTTAACCTCCACAGTAGATGAGATTACAGGTATGTACTGCCATGCCTGGTAACTATTTTTTTCTTCTACAGCCTTTCCTCAGCCTAAAATTGCCTTGCAAATCATTATTGTGAATAGAGTTTAAGAAACTATAGTTATGCCGGGTGTGGTGGCGCACGCTTGTAATCCCAGCATTTGGGAGGCTGAGACAGGAGGTTCACGGTTCTTGGACAGCCTCAGCTACTTAGTGAGGCCCTCTGCAACCCAGTGAGACCCTGTTTCAAAATAAAGAATAAAAAATAGGGCTGGGGGTATAACTTGGAGGTAGAATGCCCCAGGGTTCTATCCCCAGTACCCACAAAAAGAAAAGAAAAAGAAAAAAAAAGGAAGCTATAGTTAAAAGAATCACATTTTCCAAAATGAAAATTTTCTGAATTTTATGATCCAAGGAGGAAAGGACTTATTAGATAAAATAGCGTGAAATCTGGGCCTTTCCAAGTAATTTAGGACAAATGATTGCTACAGCTAAATGTCATAGGCAAACTGATGGGCTTGTAATTACCTTCACATTCTTGAAATAGTCATTAATTTTGGTCTCTCCTAATTTAGAGGTACACTAATCAAAATTAAGTTCCTTTTTCTATTCCTTAGAGCAAAGGTTAAAAAGTAAGGTTAAATCAGGACATGGGTCAGATTGTCTTTGTGGTTTTGACAGTAATCTGGAGCAGGCGGGTGTGGCAGGAGGATGGTAGTTCAAGGCTTGGGAAGTTTACAGAGACTCCCCCATCTCAAAATAAAGTGGAAAAGGGGCTAGGGATATAGCTCAGTGACACAGCACTTGGCGTAACATGCACGATGCTCTGAGTTCAATCCCCAGTATGTGTGTATGTGTGTGTGTGTGTGTGTGGGGGTAATCTGGAGCAGAGTGACTCTAGAGCCATGGAAGAGCTCCTACTACTTTTCTGGCTTTTGCTTCTTCAGTCATTAAAGATGATATATATGGAAGAGTATTTGCCAAGTGAAGACGAACCCTCCTGAAGTTTGCTACCAGTTCTTCTAGATATCAATAAATGCCCACTTGCTGAACATATTATCTTCTAGTTGGCTCCCTTAATATTACAGATCTGTTGTACACAGTGCCCAAAACCTGCAATCCCAGCTAATGAGTGAGGCTGAGGCAGGAGGCCTGCAAGTTTGAGGCCAGCCTAGAGTGGTGCTGGGTTCGATCCGCAGGTCCGTACTCACACATAAAACCCATCAGTTTGAAAAAATATTTTGAGACGTAAGCCAACTTGTGCCCTCATCGTAACCTGAAGGAGGCCAGCAGAGGTGAATTAAGACCCTGCTTTCAGAGCAAGGGCCATATTCCACTCTCAAATGTTTCTATTGTTTCAGCCTAGTGAACTTTCACCCACTTAAGACCTTCTTTGAACAGTCTGATCAAAAACAAGATCTTTAAATGTTTTTTTAAAATTTTTAGATTGTTTACTTACAACTAAATCTTTAGACAGGAGGCCAACTCTCAGTGGTCAGTTTCAAATAGGTAAACTTGGGACGAAAGAGATTTTTAAAAAAATCTAGGACTTTCAAATAGACCTGTGAATGATGCCAGTATGCTTGGCTTTATCTGTTCCTAAGTATTTCCTCTCCCCTAGGGATTAGCTTAGGGGTATAAAGAGCATGGCTTTAGTGGAAAAACTTTGCCTAGTTCTGAAGAAAAGAATGGTGTTTGGGGTATTTATTGTGACCCACATTATTTTGGTTGACGCGGGCACGCATGCGCGAAGGGTGAGGCGCAAGGACCCGGCGGTCAGAGTGGCCATGTTAAGAGTGCTTCATGTTCGAAGGACGCCTTCTTCTTGGCGTCCTTCACACATCCTGTGTATCTGCTGCTTTTTCAGTGTAGGGTCAATAGGAAAGTTATAAGGGTGTTAGAAATAAATTTTGATGGTATTGTAAGAAAAGACATGTGTTCAAAAATGGCTCAGCAGGGTGCTTGTAATCCCAGTACTTGGGAGGCTGAGACAGGAGGACCTGAGTTCACGGACAGCCTCAGCTACTTAGTGAGGCCCTTTGCAACTCAGTGAGAACCTGTTTCAAAATAAAAAAAAAAATAAGAGCTGGGGATGTAGTTCAGTAATAGAACACTTGCCTAGCATGTGGGATACATTGAGTTCAATCCCCAGTACCACAAATTTAAAAAAAAAGTAAAATAAAAAATAGGGCTGGGGTGTGTAACTCAGAGGTGGAATACCCCTGGGTTTCATCCCCAGTACTGGGGAAAAACAAAAAACAAAAAACAAAAAACTCAACAAGGGGATTTTACTTTTTGCAAAAAGGGTCTTGCCACCAGGGTAGCCAGGAAAGCAAGCACACTGAAGGGGGAGCCCACTGGGTCTTTTATTCCTAGCAAAGCTTCCGCGCTGCACTTCTATTGGTGGGAGATAGCTTCACAATCTTCAGGTGATTGGCTAGAGGGGATCTCATTTGCATTTTTGTGTGTGTGGTACTGAGAATTGAACCAGGGACATTCTACTTCTGAGCTCCACTCCCCAGCCCAATTTTTTTTATTCTTTATTTTGAAAAAGGATCTCACTAAGTTTCAGAGGATCTCACTAAGTTGCTGAGGCTGGCTGCAAACCTGAGATCCTCCTGCTCAGCCTCCCAAGTACCAGGATTACAGGCATGCGCCACCACACCTGGCTTCCATTTACAGTTTTTAAGTAATGCTAACATTACAAAAGAATGTGAGTTTCTACAAGGTTACAAAACGGCAGTGTTAGAGAATGGAGTTTAAATTAAGCTATCGCTTAGAATAGAATTATATTCTCACAAAGGGAACACGATCATTGTCTTTAAAGTCTTGTTCCTGTGCTATAGGAATATTCTCTTCCTGGGCTTCCCAGAGAAAACAAAGTTCAGGTACCTATTTTGTTCACTGAGTATCTGAGGAATAATAGGAGAAGAATATGCACTTTGGGGACAAAACGGGTGGTAGAACAAAGAGAAGAGTCTTTGTAAAATTATGTGAGAAAAGATCATTTGGGTAAATTGTCAAGTTAATTGGTGTGTGTGTGTGTGTGTGTGTGTGTGTGTGTGTGTTGCTAGATGATTTAACCCTAGGATATTCTACCTCAGAGCCACACCCTAAGTCTATTTATATTTTATTTGGAAACAAGGTCTCATTGAGTTGCTCAGAACCTTGCTAAGTTGCTGGGGCTGGCTTTGAACTCACAATTCTCCTGTCTCAGCTTCCCAAGTATTGGGATTGGAACAGAGTCTAGGGCCTAGATATAAATGAGAGAGTAGACAGCAAAAAACACATTCCCGTTGGTCCCTAGGGGGTTTAAATGCCTTCACCTGGCCATTAATTGTATGCAATTAAAGGGATCAAGTATATATGCCAGAGATGCTGATATAAGTATGCACAAAAAGTGTTAGCAAACAGCATAGCTGTCAAAATGACCTACAAGACAGTGCAGCGTCCTGGAGCTATTTGGTTCAGAAACAATGGTAAAAATATCTACTATTTACTATTTATTGAGTCCTTATTACTACTGGTGGGAACTATCCAATATTATTCCCAGTTTACAGTTACAAAAAAATGAGATACAAGACTAACTTGCCAAAGGCTACACATGTAATAATTGATAGAAGCCAGCTCAAACTCACTTCTGTTAGACTTCAAAACTTAACTATTAGCCAGGCCCAGTGTCAGATGCCTGTAGTTCCAATACTTGGGAGGCTGAGACAGGAGGATCGAAGGTTCAAAGCCAGCCTCAGCTACTTAGCGAAACTCTCAGCAACTAATGACACCTTAAATCCAAATAAAAAATAAAATAGGACGGTGTCATATCTGGGAGGTGGAATGTCCCTGAGTTCATTACCCAGCACCATTACAAACAAAACAACAGCCGGGCATGGTGGCGCAAATTTGTAATCCCAGCTTTTGGGAGGCTGAGACAGGAGGATCGTTATACAGTTCGCGGGCAGCCTCAGCTACTACTTAGTGAGGCCCTTTGCAACTCATTAAGACTCTGTTTCAAAATAAAAAGTAAAAAATAGGGCTGGGGGTGTAGCTCAGAGGTTGAATGCTCCTGGGTTCACTCCAATACTGCAAACAACAACAACAACAAAACTTAACTACTTTGCTTTATCACCCTATATTCCAATCCTAATTGTTTATCCAAAAATCCAAATTATACTCCATATTATTTCATAAAGGGCATAAAAAGTGAAGTAAAATGTTTTAGAATATTTTCAATTTAATATGTATAAATTTGTTGACATTAAAATGAGTGAATAAAGAAAATGTGGTAGATACACACAGTGGATTTACTCAGCCATAAAGAATGAAATTTAGGCTGGGCATGAAATGGCTTGTAATCTCAGTATTTGAGAGGCTGAGACAGAATGATTCCAAGTTTGAAGCCAGCCTCAACAACTTACCAAGGCCTCCAGCAACTTAATGAAACCCTGTTTTCAAATAATAATAATTATTATTATTTGATTATTATTTTTTGATAATTATTATTTTTTGATATTATTATTTTTTGATAATTATTATTATTTGATAATAATAAGTATTATTATTTGAAATAATACTTTAAGAAAGGTATTATTATATATAATAATAATACTTTAATAATACTTTAAGGGCTGGGGCCATAGCTCAGAGGTAGAATGCCCAGGTTTGAGCTCCAGAGCCATAAAAAAGAACAAAATCATATCGTTTTTAGGACAGTGGGTAGAAATGGAGAATCTTATGCTCAGTGAGATCAGCCAGTCTCAGAGAGTCTCTCATGCGGAAGATAGAATGAAAATAGGAAACAAAAGGGACTTCAGTCAAATGAGGAGGGGTCAGTAGAGAGAATAGTGGGAGGGGCTGGGGGAGGGACTGGGAAATGCAGAGGGGAAAGCGAGGCTTGAAGAAGGAACAGTTAAGCCGGGCGTGGTGGCGCATGCTTGTATCCCCAGCATTCGGGAGACTGAGACTGAAGGATCACGGTTCGCGGACAGCCTCAGCTACTTAGGCCCTTTGCAACTCAGTGAGACCCTGTTTCAAAATAAAGAATAAAAAATAGGGCTGGGGTGTTACTCGGAGGTAGAATGCCCCTGGGTTCCATCCAGTAACACGAAATAAAAACAAAGAATGGAACAGTTCAAATAAGGTTCTGTCTGTACATGAAGGTATCACTACCAATCTCACTGATATGCGTGGGGAGGGAGAAGGGGAGAGAAGGGTGAGAGGCAGGGGGAAATATACCAAGTGATGTATGTGTGTATTTATCACTTGGAATCTCATATGATGTATAGTTACAATGTACCAATAAAAATATTTAAAAACTGTTGACATTCCGAGAGTAGGAGTCAAAAATCTAGATATTTCATTTATATGGAAAATGTAGCACTTTCATTTATTCATATGTTGGCTCAATGAAGATTTTTTTGCAATTTTTTTTTTTTTTTTTTTTTTTTTGATGCTGGGGATCTAGCTCAGGGCCTCCTACATGACTGCTACTGAGCTATACCGCACCCCCACTGATCTTTATGGTCATTTAACTGATTTCTAGTTAACCCGATTTACTAACAACAACACATATTTCTTTCCTTTTTTTTGGTACTTAGGATTGAATGCAGGGACATTCTACCTCTAATCTATACCCTGGCCATCTTTATTTTTTTATTTTGAAACAGAGTCTCACTAAGTTAATGAGGGTCTCCATAAATGGCTTAGGCTGCCCTGCAACATGTGACCCTCTGGGCTCAGTCTCCCAAGTACTAGGATCACAGGTGTGTGTGAGTCACCACACCTGCCCGCATCATTTCTTTACTTCATTCAGCAAAAGACCAATGTGACAAGAAAATCAAGTTAGCAACAATAGAAATTGTTTTGCAATGACAAATTGTTTACTACTACTGTCAAAGCCATGGAATTGCTCTGTAGGCCACTGGCTTTTCCATCAAATGTGATTCTTCACATTGTTTCCTGGGTTTAGCACTAAGTTTTTGTTGTTGTTGTTGTTTAGTGGTACTGGGGGTGGAACCCAGGGGCTTTTCTACCTCCAGGCTATACTCCAAGACCTAGTTTATACTTTATTTGGAAACAGGTTCTCACTAAGCTGCTGAGAGCCTCACCTAGTAGCCGAGGCTGGCTTCAAAACTATTGTGATCCTCCTGTCTCAGCCTCCCAAGCGCTGGGATTACAAGCATGTGCCACCATGCCTGGCACTAAGTAAGTTTTGATTATTAATGAAGGTCAAATCCTTTTTCTCCTCCTCCTCCTCTTCCTCCTCTTCCTCTTCCTCCTCCTCTTTCTCCTCCTCTTCCTCCTCCTACTCTTCCTCCTCCTCCTTCTCCTCCTCCTCTTTCTCATTCTTCTTCTGCAGAGCTGGGAAGCAAACCCAGAGCTTCACATACATTAAGCAAACTATCTACCACTGAGCTATAACCCCAACCTGGAAGATCAAATTTTTCTTTTTCCTTTTTTTTCTTCCTTCCTTCCTTCCTTCCTTCCTTCCTTTTCTTTTTTCTTTTTCTTTTCTTTGCTTTTCTTTTTTGTTATGGGGCCTGTGGGCCCTGTGAGATCTAGCCAGAGAGGACTGAGAACAAAGAAACCCAAGAAATAGCGGAAAAGAAAGAGAAACACCCCTGGACCGTTGCCCTGCCCTGAGATGACCTGGTCACTAGCCCACAACGAGCAGCATACACGACTGTTCCTGTACCCCTTCCTTGCTCCTCTAAACGCCCCTGGTCTGTCAGGAAGGGGGCTTCAGACTGTGGACTCCCTCTCTCAGTCAGTCCCCACCACGGCTTCACCCCAAATAAAGCCTGTTCTGGTCTGCCGCGCGTGTTTCCTTTGTCCCCATATTTCCCCACGGGCTTTGCTCTGTTGCTCCGGCCGCCTCACACTGTCATCCTCTTGCCTCAGCCTCCAAGGACCTGGGGTACACAGGCAGGTACCACCATGCCAGGCTTTGGAAGAGAACATCTTTTGTGTATCTTTAGTCTAATGTTCTCTAAATGAGCGGAGCTGGGCGTACACATGCCAGGCAAGCACTCTACTGTGAGCTATATCCCCAGCCTAGAAGATCGTGTGTGTGTGTGTGTGTGTGTGTGTGTGTGTGTGTGTGTGTGTGTGTGTTTACTGGGGATTGAACCCAGGGGCATTCTGCCTCTGAGCTCCCCCTTCCCAGCCCTTTTTTTTTTTGCGGGTCTGGGAATGGAACTCAGGGCATTCGACCTACAAGCTACACCCCCTGCCCTATTTTTTATTTTTTATTTTGAAACAGGGTCTCACTAAGTTGCATAGGGCCTCACTAAGCAGCTGAGGCTAGCCGTGAACCGCGATCCTCTTGTCTCAGCCTCCCGAATGCTGGGATTGCAAGCGTGTGCCACGACGTCCAGCTCCCTTACCAGCCCTTTTTTTTTTTTTTTTTTTTTTTTGAAACAACAGGGTCTCTTAAGCCAGCATGGCTGGCTTCGAACCTGCGTGATCCTCCTGTCTCCACCTCCCAAGCGCGGGGATTACAAGTACACACCACCACGCCCCACAAATAGATTTTTATTTTATTTTATTTATTTATTATTATTATTATTATTTTTTTTTTTTTTTTTTTTGGTGGTACTGGGGTTCCTGGAAGCCCTGCTATCTCCGGACTACACTCCCAGACCTATTTTTATATTTCTTTATTTGGAAACAGGCTCTCTTAAGCTACCGCAGCTGGCTTCGAACCTGTGCGATCCCCCTGTCTTAGCCTCCCAAGTGCGGGGATTACAAGCATGCGCCACCACGCCCAGGTTCAAAACATTTCTGATCCCAAACTTTTTTTTTTTTTTTTTTTTTTGGTGGTACTGGAGATGGAAACCAGGGACTTCTACCTCTGGGCTACACTCCCAGACCTATTTTATATTTTATTTGGAAACAGGGTCTCTTAAGCCAGTTGAGGCTGGCTTCGAACCTGCAGGATCCTCCTGTCTCTGCCTCCCAAGTGCGGGGATTACAAGCGTGTGCCACCAGGCCCGGCTCTTCCCAGCCCTTTTTATCTTTTGTTTTGAAACAGGCTGGACTCAAACCTGTGATCCTCCTGTCTCAGCCTCTCAAGTACTGAGATTACAGGTATGTGCCCCCATGCCCAGCAACAACACACCTTTTAGTGTATTTATTAACCTGTCAGAGCCAGTTTAACTCACTAGTCAAACATGTAAGCTTTGACCTGGCTAAACTTCCAGTTCTGCTCCTTCTAACTGCCATGTGTTTCACTTTGGGCAAGTTTATCAGTGTTTAGCATGGTACCTGGCATCTTGTAAAAACCACAGAAGAGCACCTAAGCCAGGTGTGGTGGCACACGCCTATTATCCCAGTACTTGGGAGGCAGGGACAAGAGGATCATAGTTCAAGGCCTGCCTCAGCAGTGGTGAAATAGTCAGCAACCTATAGATCCCTTTTTCAAAATAAAAAACAAGGAGGGCTGGGGGTGTAGCTCAGAGGTAGAATGCCCCTGGGTTCAATCCCTAGCACCACACACACATACACAAAACCAAAATGAAACAAAAACCAGAAAGATAAAGAAAACAACTGGTACTTACTGAGCATTTGTCCATCTTAGGTACTATACGACATGCTTAACATGCAGTCCCATTTTCACATAACGGCTCTATGAAGTAAACACTCAGCCGGGCATGGTGGCGCACGCTTGTAATCCCAGCATTTCGGAGGCTGAGACCTGAGGATCGCGGTTCGCGGACAGCCTCAGCTACTTAGTGAGGCCCTCCACAACTCAATGAGACCCTGTTTCAAAATAAAGAATAAAAAAAAATTGGGCAGGGGGTGTAGCTCGGAGGTCAAATGCCTTTGAGTTCTATCCCCAGAGCCGCAAAAAAAAAAAAAAAAAGAAGTAAATACTCCTATTCTCCCCCAATTCCCAGATGAGACGATTGAGGTACAGAACAATTAGCCAATGTACTTAAGGTAAAAATGGAAGATACAAAATCTATCTGACTCCAGGCCAAAATATATTATTCTTTTCTCTGAATGCAGACCACACCTTCACTATGCTCATTACTTTAGATGTCTGACCACTAGCCGGGTGTGGTGGTGTACGCTTGTAATCCCTACGCTTGGGAGGCTGAGACAGGAGGATCGCACGGGTTCAAAGCCAGCCTCAGCTACTCAGTGAGGCTTCCAGCAACTTAGTGAGACCCTGTCTCCAAATAAAATATAAAATAGGTCTGGGAGTATAGCCTGGAGGTAGAAAAGCCCCTGGGTTCCACCCCCAGTACCACCAAAATAAATAAATAAATAAATAAATAAATAAATAAATAGATGTCTGACCACCAGCCAGTCAAAAAGTTTCTGGGACCCTCAGAGCATGGTCTAACCACAGTGGGATTACCAGGGTAAGATACCTATAGGCTTGGAAATCCAGTGTACTAACACCTATATTATATATTCATCTCCCAAAGGCTGGCATTTGAAATCACAATGCAGGGCTGGGCATGGTGACACATGCTTGGAATCCCAGTACTTGGGAGACCGAGGCAGGAGGATCACATGTTTACAGCCAGCCTCAGCTACTTAGTGAAGCCTTCCACAACTTAGTGAGACCCTGTTTCAAAATAAAGAATAAAAAATAGGGCTGAGAGTGTAGTGTGGAGGTAAAATGCCCCTGGTTTCAACTCCCAGTATTGAAAAAAAAAAAAAATCAGAGTGGGCATGGTGACACACTCTTGTAATCCCAATACATGGGAGAATGAGACAGGAGAATTGCAGGTTCAAAGCCTGCCTCAGTAACTTTGCAAGGGTCTCAGCAACCTAGTGAGACCCTGTTTCCAAATAAAAAATAAAATCGGGCTGTGGGTGTAGCTCAGAGGTAGGTAAATACCTCCGGGTTCAATTCTCAGTTTCACACACACAAAAAGAAAAAATAATAATAATAGAATGCTAGTTTACTCATAAAATTATGTATAGAAATAGAAAGAAATACAGGGTTCACGGGCCCAAACTGGCATGCCCTGTGACCAGCACTTGGGAAGTCAGATGGTCAGAGGAGGCTGCTTGCAGAGCAGACTCAGAAACAAGAGAGTCTGGTTTTGTTTGTAGGAAGTCTGTTTTATGTTATGAAGATTTGCAGATCATGACAGAATCAGACCATCCGTTCTGCAGCAGCCATGCACTCGTTTCCAGCAATGGAAAGGCGGGTGCAAGCTTTCATCTCCAAACCCTTGGGTAAACACCACCAGCAACTGGCTTGGACAGACACCCTTTCTCTTCCTAAGCTTTCCTGGCTCACCAGCCACCAGCCCTGTTCCTGAATGGCATTGTATGTGTTTGTGTAAGTGTGTGTTGCTGGGGTTTGAACCTAGGGACATTCTTCCTCTGAGATCCACCCCAGCCCTATTTTTTTTTTTTTTTCATTATTTTGAAACAGGAGCTCACTAAGTAGCTGAGGCTGGCCGCGAACCTGCGATTCTACTGTCTCAGCCTCCCAAGTACTGGAATTACAAGTGTGACCATCACGCCTGGCTTAGATGATGTGTTCTTTCTAGAGTTTAGGTTAATTGTTTTTTTAAGTTACAGCATAATGCTGTCAATGGAGCCACTTTTCCTCTTTACTAAAACTGAATATACTTTGATCCGTTGTGTGTTGCTTTTGAGATTCAGCTCTGAAAGGGCAACTTCAGTTCCAGGTTCCTAGTGGGAAATCTCACCTGGGCTGCAGAGGACTGAGAGCAGCAGTCAGGACCGGCTGGTGGAAGCTGCTTTCTCATCTCTGAAGGTTGTGCTGATTGGCTTTCTGGCTTCGGAAACAGAGGCGGTCTACATAAGATTTTTCACCCGTCTACCAAAGCTAAAGGATAACAAATACTGTTTCTGTAGCTACCGGAGAGACAGATTGTGTGGAGAGAGATTTGCAGGGCTCTGCAGACTCCCTGGCTGTGCCAGCTCTGGGGGAGTCAGTGCACGCAGCATGAAGCAGATTTGTTTCTTGGCCCTTTGCCTTAGATCCAGGCAGCTACAGCAACAGCAGTGGCTCCTACTGCCATGCCGAGCTTCCAGAATGCTCAGGAATCTCCTGCTGATAACAACCAGTGGAAGAGAAGGTTAGAAGTTCTACTACCTAGAGCAGCCAAGACTCAAAGGAGAAAAATCGCTCCTAGAACTCTTGGACCCAAGGTAACTACAGAGCTGAAAATCAAGAAAAGAGTGGTGGTACACCTGTAATCTCCATTCTTGGGAGACTGAGATAGGAGGATCACAAGTTTGAGACTAGCCTCAGCAACTTAGTGAGGTCATCAACAATTTAATAAGACCCAGTTTCAAAATATAAAAATCAAAGGGGCTGGGATGTAGCTCAGAGAATGTCCTTGGGTTCCATTCACAGTACGGGGAAGGGGATAAAATAAAGGATACCCCACTGCCCAGGTATGCTCCACAACTCCTTGTACCGCCCATCGCCGGGATGTGATGATATAGACAGATCCTTCTCCTCTCCTTCTGCACTCCAGGTTACAGGCAAGAAGATGGGCTTCCCAAGGGAATGGAATTTTTCCAGCACTCTTGGGCTGCCACACTTAGAAAGTACAATGAGAATGAAGGCCCTGCCATCGGAGGTCCGCTCTTCTCAGCTCCTTTATGCAGGATGAAAAGAATCCCAGGTAGACCCAGATGCACAGCCACACAACATTGGACACACTTTATTATCCACAGCCTCTCCCTGGAGAGATCTCTAGATGATGCTTAAAGAGAAGACTAGAACTGACCAGGGCAGGAACTAAAGCTACTGAGTCTCTTAACTCGAGGCCAACTAGGATTCCAGACAGCCAAACACATTCACTCAATGTGATTTAAGCCAGGCATGGTGGCACGTGGCTGTAATCTCTGCACTTGGAAGATTGAGACAGAAGGATCACAGGTTAGTGGCCAGCCCCAGCTACTTAGTGAGGTCCTCTGCAACTTAGTGAGACACTGTTTCAGAATAAAGAATAAAAATATAAGCCAGGCATGGTGGCGTACACTTGTAATTCCAGCATTCGGGAGGCTGAGACCCGAGGATCGTGTTTCGCGGACAGCCTCAGCTACTTAAAAAAAAAAAAAATATATATATATATATATATATGTGTGTGTGTGTGTGTGTGTGTGTGTATAATAAAAATATAGGGCTAGGGGTATAGCTTAGAGGTAGAATGCCCCTGGATTCCATCCTCAGTACCGCAAAAATAATAATAATAATAATAATAATAATAATAAAAAGTGATTTAAGCCAGGTGTGGTGGCATGCTACTGTAATCCCTGTACTTGGGAGACTGAGACAGGAAATGGATTGCAGGCTCAACGACAGCCTCAGCAATTTGGAGTGGCCCTCAGCAACCTAGCAAGATTCTGTCTCAAAACAAAAAAATAAAAAGGGTTGAGAATGCAGCTTGGAGGTAGAATGCCCCTGGATTCAATTGCCAGTACCCACCCCAAAGTGATTCATTACCATATCCCACCTTTCTCCAATATTCCTACTTTAAATGAAGCTCCCACCAGTATAGGCATGAACTGAGTAGGAAGGCTCGGCCCCTTGATGACTCCAGATTCTTGCAAAAGGTTTGTTTTTTAAACATTCCCCCACTGCGCACTCTCATCTAGCCTTAATCAGCCCTACCCATTGAGGTAGATTCCAGACCTTTCTTCTATATCTTTTGCTTGGCTCCAGCCTCTGACCCTTTCACTGCAGACTCTAAAAGCAGGGAGATGGCCAAAATAGGCAGTCTGAGAAGAGCAGAGGCATTCCTATTGCATCTGCTCAGACTCTCAGCAGCCCTCGCGGCAGGGAACCTTCCAGGGTTACAAGCTGGGGCTGGAGAGCGTCCCCTTCCTCATCCAGTGTGTGCAGACCGGTGAGACAGGGACAGGGCTGTCTCCTGAGTGCTACGGTCAGGCGCCCTTGGTGAACGTGGGGGTTCTCAAGAGGCTCCACGCTGCATTCCCTGCGCCGGTCTGAGCTGGAGTCTGAATAACTATGCTCCCAGGCCTCCCCGCCCTCTCTCTGGTTGTCCCTGGCTCTCAGGGATGTTGTCATTCATGGTTGCCACAGGTAACTGCTGTTGTTGTTTTTAGCACCAAGAGAGCGGCTGGCATATGGAGTTGAAAGACTTCAGCAAGGCAGGCAATAGTGAGAGGCTGCCACTTCCGCAGGAATTGATTGAAGGAATGATTAAAAAACATTTGTTGAGTCAGGCATGGTGGAGCGTGCCCGTAATTCCAGTACTTGGGAGGCAGAGACAGGAGGATCACAGGTTCAAGGCCAGTGTCAGTAATTTAAGGAAGCCTTCAGAAACTTAGTTATCTCCTAGTTTAAGATTAAAAATGAAATAGGGCTGTGAGTGTAGCTCAGAGGTAGAATGCCTTTGAGTTCAATCCCTAGTACAAATAACCTGCGCGATCCTCCTGTCTCCGCCTCCCAAGTGCAGGGATTACAAGCATGTGCCACCATGCCTGGCTATATTTTGAACAACTGAATGTACAATGAACTTCTTGATGATGCAAAGGTGAACAAAAATAAGAAAACAGAGACAGGAGTTGGGTATAGTGGCACAAACCTGTAACTCCAGTACGTGGAAGGCTGACGCAGGAGGATCGAAGGTTTGAGGTCAGCCTCAGCAACTTATTTATTTATTTATTTATTTATTTATTTATTTAATTTTTGTGGTACTAGGGATTGAACCCAGGGGCATTCTACCTCTGAGCTACACCCCCAGCCCTATTTTTCACTCTTTATTTTGAAACAGGGTCTCACTAAATTGCGAAGGGACTCACTAAGTAGCTGAAGTTGGCCTCCAACCTGAAATCCTCCTGTCTCAGCTTCCCAAGTATTGAGATTATAAAGTGTGAGCTAATAATCACCATGCCTGGCTCCGCCTCAGCAATTAATGAGACACTGTTTCAAAAAAAAAAAAAAAGAAAAAGAAAGAAAGAAAAGAAGCCAGGCATGCTGGTGCCTGGGAGGCAGAGACAGGAAGATTGCAAATTTGAGGCCAGCTTCAGCAATTTACCAAAATTGTTTAAAAATAAAAAAATGAAAAGGGCTAGGGGTGTAGCTCAGTGATATAGCACCTCTGGGCTCAATGTCTAATACAAGAAAAAAGAAAGGAAGGAAGAAAAGTATGATGGTGCATTCCAGGGGTTTGGGAAGCAAGTCATAAGGACCACATTTGAAGCTAACCTCAGTAATTGTTTTTTCTTCTTGCAGTACTGGGGACTGAACCCAGGGACATCCTACCTCTGAGCTATACCCCCATCCCTATATTTTATTCTTTATTTTGAAACAGGATCTCACTAAGTTGCAGAGGGCCTCACTAAGTAGTTGAGGCTGGCCACAAAGCTGTGATTTTTCTGTCTCAGCCTCCAAAGTACTAGGATTACAAGCATGCGCCACCACTCCCGGCTTGAAGCTAGCCTCAGTACTTTATCTATCTATCTATCTATCTATCTATTTATTTATTTATTTTTTTATTTTGGTGGTACTGGGGTTCCTAGAAACACTTCTACCTCTGGGCTATACTCCAAGACCTACTTTTATATTTTTTATTTGGAAACAGGGTCTCTTAAGCCAGCCAGGCTGGCTTCGAACCTGCACAATCCTCCTGTCTCTGCCTCCCAAGTGCAGGGATTACAAGCGTGCGCCACCACACCCGGCTAGCCTCAGTACTTTAATGAGACTCTATCTCGAAATAAAAATATTAAGCCGGGGTGTCGCTTGTAAGTATTATGCCCCTGGGTTTCATCCCCATTACTGCAAAAAAAAATTAATATTAATAAGGGAGCCAGGTGTGGTGGTACACACTTATAATCCTAGTACCTAGGAGACTGAGACAGGAGTATCGCAGGTTCATGGCCATCCAACCTTAGCAACTTGTGAAGCTCTCAATAACTTAGTGAGACCTTGTTTCAAAATAAAGAATAAAAAAAATAAGGCTGGGGGTGTAGCTTGGAGGTAGATGCCCCTGGGTTCAATCCCCAGTAGCGTTAAACATATATATATATATATATATATATATATATATATATATATATATATATATGTATAGGGATATAGTTCAGTAGTAGAGCACTTGCCTAGCATGTGTGAATCCCTGGGATAAATTCCTAATACCACAAAAATAAATAAATACCTTCCCTCATTCCTTTCATATTGCAGTACTGGGAATTGAATTCAGCATCTTTTGCAGGAGAGATATGTGCTTTGCATTGGCCCTTAGGAGGCTACATTCTAACAGAAATGTAAACTCACATATACAAGTCATTCATCTAGGCTTAGTGGCGCATGCCTGTAATTCCAGCACTTGGAAGGCTGACACAGGAGGATCCCAGGTTTGAGGCCAGTCTCAGCAATTTAAGGGTCCCCCTCAGTAACTTAGCAAAACTTTAGGAATAAAAAATAAACCAGAGCTGAGTGTGTTGGGACAACCTTGTAATCCCAGTACTTGGGAGACTGAAACAGGAGGATTGTGGTCTGTGGCCAGCCTGAACCACTAGTGAGGCCCTCTGGAACTTCGTGAGACCCTGTTTCAAAATAAAGAAGAAAAAATAGGAGCGAGGCGTGGTGGCACATGCTTGTAATCCCAGCATTTGGGAGGCTGAGACTGGAGGATCGCAATTCGTGGACAGCTTCAGCTACTTAGTGAGGCCCTCTGCAACTCAGTGAGACCCTGTTTCAAAATAAAGAATAAAAAAGAGGGCAGGGGGTATAGCTCAGAGGTCAAATGCCACTGAGTTTGAACCCCAGGCCCGCAAAAAAAAGAAAAAAGAAAAATGAAAAAAGGGCTGAGTGAAGCTTGGAGGTAGAATGCCCATGAATTCAACCCCAAATACTGCAAAAAAATAAAAATAAAAATTTTTAAAAAGCCGGGCATGGTGGCACATGCTTGTAATCCCAGCATTTGGGAGGTGGAGACTGGAGGATGGCAGTTCTCGGACAGCCTCAGCTACTTAGTGAAGCCTTTCTCAATTCAGTGAGACCCTGTTTCAAAAATAAAAATAGACTAAAAAATAGAGCTGGGAGTATAGCTCAGAGGTACAGTGCCCCTGGATTCCATTCCCAGCACTACAAAAAACAAACAAAAACCAGGTGTGGTGGTGTATGCCTGTAATCCCAGTCAATGCTTGTGGGGCTGGGACAGGAGGATTGCAGGTTCAGGATGACCTCAGCAACATAGTAAGACTCTCTGAAACCTATCGAAACCCTATTTCAAACAAAAAAAATTAGAAGGGATGAGCATATAGCTCAGAGGTATAATGCCTCTGGGTTCAATCCCTAGTACCAAAACTAAAATAAAAATAGATAAATTTAAAAAATAAAATGGGGCTGGAGCCTAACCCAGAGGCAAACAACCCCTGAGTTCAATCCCCAGTACAAAATAAAACAGAAACAAAAGATAGAAGAAGGGCAGGCCACCGCTGGAGTCACCACAACTGGTAAGATTGGAGAAGAGGGTTTTCACTCTCCAGAACACCACACATATGCTTGCTGACCAAATACAAATAGGGCTGGGCTGCAGTTTTGAGGCAGAATGCCACTGGGTTCGATCCTCAGCACCACAAAAATAAAATAAAATAAAGGTGTTAAACTCTCCTAAATCCAGGTGTGGTGGCGCACACTTGTAAGCCCCGCGCTTGGGAGGCTGAGACAGGAGGATCCCACAGGTTCGAAGCCAGCCTCAGCTACTTAGTGAGGCTCTCAGCAACTTAGTGAGACCCTGTTTTCAAAAAAATAGAAAATAGGTCTGGGAGTATAGCCCGGAGGTAAAAAGCTCCTGGGTTCCACCCCCAATAAAACTCTCCTAGAAATAAATAATGTTGGATGGTGATCTTTCTCAGTCCTTGCTTCCAGAAAGAAAGATTTCAAATAGAAAGCACGAATAGGAGAATATATGAGGTGTTTTTTTTTTGTTTGTTTTTTGTTTTTTAGGGAATTGGGGGTGCGGTTTATGAGAAGGCCATGATAAAGGGTTGATTCTAGACAAAGGGTCAGGAGCAGTCCATCTCTGGCAGTGGAAAATGGCCGCGAGTTCTCCCATGCTGAGCTCTGTCCAGTCAGGAAACCTTCCCCTCAAGTACCTGTGTTAGAGAAGGCCACTATCAGCTTTCCCACCACAGCTGTTTCCACCATGTTGGAAACTTTGGCAGGTGCCTAATTGATACCCTGGGGGAGGGTCTGAGGCGGCAGGGGGTGGTAAACCTTCTTATCTGTCCTGCTGGGGGCCGGCCAGCGCCTCTGCCCCATCCCTTTCCCTGCCTACTCATCTCTAATCTCACTACCTAACAAAGGCAATTGATTTTAACCAGTTACAGTAACCACAATGCTTAGTAATACCCTCTGTGCATTCAACAGGAGCTCAGCGTGTAATCCCTTTCTTTTAAATGAGTAAAATGGGTTGACTGCCAATCACTTCCCTTTAAAAGCCAGCGAGTTTCTCTTCCCTGTTCCTCGGGGCAACTAATACAAGAACAAACAGGATTCGGTACCAGGAATAAAGTTGACTCACACGCTCAGGCTTTCTCTCCTTTTAGAACACATTGACTGAAGACTTGGAATGGGATGACATTCATTCTCATGGAGGAACAGATGAAGCTGCTGAAGCACAGGGTTAGGAGGGCTCGGGGAGTGTGAGGTGAAGGCAGAGAAGGCAATGGTGGCCATGCTATTTTTGACAAAGCCTCTTTATCTCAGAAGAAAAGGCTTTTCTGGGAAAATCCTATCGTAGGCAGAAAGATGAGGATGAGAGAGCGCAAACTGATTTCCAGCATCCTAGGAGGGAAGGAGTCCGTCGTGATCGTGTGAATAGTGTCTTTGAAACCTGGTTCATGGGTCTCAGGTCTAGAAAACTGAAAAGCAAACTCTACATGCGTATAGGCTTAGCCGGTCATGGGGGCACACACTTGTAATTTCAGTACTTGGGAGGCTGAGCTAGGAAGACTGCAGGTTCGAGGACAGCCTCAGCAATGTAGCCGACTCTCAGCAGCCTAGAAAGACCCCGCTTCAAATAACAAAAACTTAAAAGGGCTGGAGTGCAGGTCAGAGGAAGAATGCCTCTGGGTTCAATTCTCAGACACACACACATGCACACACGGACACACACACACACACACACACACACACACACACACACACCAGTATAGGCTCTAGTACTCAGAATTAGCAGTAAGGACAGCAGGTGAACCGTTTTTAAAGCACAAATCTCAATGGTGCCATTGAGTAATCTCTGGCCAAGAGATGAGAATCTAAACCCAGGAGAGTAGCCCAGTGTATGTAAGAATTGCAAACAACACAGGCAGCATATATTTTCCACACATGCACTTTATTTATTTATTTGTTTGTTTGTTTGTTTGTTTGTTTGTTTTGTGGTACTGGGGTTGGAACCCAGGAGCATTCTGAGCATTCTAAATCCCAGCCCTATTTTTTATTCTTTTTTTTTTTTTTTTTTTGGTGGTACTGGGGATGGAACCCAGGGGCTTTTCTACCTCTGGACTATACTCCCAGACCTATTTTCTATTTTATTTGGAAACAGGGTCTCACTAAGTTGCTGAGAGCCTCACTAAGTAGCTGAGGCTGGCTTCGAACCTGTGCGCTCCTCCTGTCTCAGCCACCCAAGCTCTGGGATTACAAGTATGCGCCACCACGCCCGGCATTATTCCTTATTTTGAAACAGGGTCTCACTGAGTTGCAAAGGGCCTCACTAGTAGCTAAAGCTGCCACAGCCTCCCAAATGCTGGGATTACAAGCATGTGCCACCACACCCAGCTATACAAGCACTTTAAAATGGTGACACAAGCCAGGCGTAGTAGTTCACACCTGTAATTCCAGTACTTGGGAGGCTGAGACAGGAGTATTACAGGTTCTATGCCAGCCTTGGCGATTTAGTGAAACCCTGTTTCACAACAAGGTGTGGCTCAGAGGTTGAATGCCCTTGGGTTCAATCCCCAGTAGGACACACACACATACACACACACACACACTTTTTTTTTTTTTTTTTTGGTGGTACTGGAGGTGGAACCCAGAGGCTTTCTACCTCCAGGCTATACTCCCAGACCTATTTCCTATTTTATTTGGAAACAGGATCTCACTAAATTGCTGAGAGCCTCACTAAGTTGCTGAGGCTGGCTTTGAACCTATGTGATCCTCCTTTCTCAGCCTCCCAAGCGCAGGGATTACAAGTGTGCGCCAGTACGCCCCACTCATACTTATTTATTTTTAAAGGAAAACAAGACAAGGTAAGCTCTATACTAAGCTCTTGGCCTCCTAGATAGAAATAAAATTGCTATCTCTGTCCAGTGAGTACTCGATTAGCAATAATTGTGCCTCAGATAAACCTTGGTTGCAATGCTGACACTGCAAAGTTCCCTCTAGTCAGCTGGAGTTTTTGTTTGTTTGTTGTTGGGTTTTTTTCTGTGGTATTGGAGACTGAACCCAGGGACATTCTACGTCAGAGCTAAACTTCCAGCCTATTTCCTTATTTTCTTGTTTGGGAACAGGGTCTTGCTAAGATGCTTGGAAGCCTTGCGACATTACTGAAGCTGTCCTCGAACCTGCAATCTTTCTGTCTCAGCCTCCCAGGTAGTGGGGTTACTGGGGTGCACCATCACACTGGGCCCCATAGTGAGTTCTTATACATACTCCCCCATCATGTCTTTGCTGTCTCTTGTACTGTTCGGAACTTCATTTAAGTTTGTACTTGCTACTAAGTATTCCTACGTTTGTCTGTCTTTAGATAAATTCTCTACCTCTGATACCTTCAGGGTAACTATCTCAGTCACTGCTCTTCTTAGGTCATTGAGAAACGTTGCTTGATTTGAAATTATAAGAGAATTGGACGTCAAGGGTCAACAGCTGCAAGCTCTGGCAATCCATAGGTCTAGCCAAGAATTTCCACGAGGCAAGGCAACATTTGGCAATTGTAAGAGCATTCCAGCGAAGCAGAGAGGAGTGTCAGATTTTGCAATAGTTCTGCAAATAAAATAGATTTTTCTTTAGTGGCTGGGTTCTTTGAAAAACATGTACTGAATAGCAAAATGTAATCTGGGTCCTCACCTTTACAGCTATCATGCCAGAAAAAATAGGAAGAGGTGATATTAATAAATTTTCTGAACATTAGATAGCATTTGCTAAATATTTTACATGCAGAGTAATTTTAAAAGATGTTATTATTCCCCCCAAACTTAAAATCTCGGTGGAGAGTCAACATGCCTGTACACAAAATAATCAAAGAATGATGTGGATTTTACATTGAGTTACAAATTAATCATTTCAACACTGCTATTGAAGGTGTCCTAAAGAAGGTAGCCTTGAGATGGGTCTTGGGAATCCCTAGATGGACAGTGTTTGTGTGCGTTACTGGAGGTTGGACTCAGAAACATTTGACCTCCAAGCTACACCCTAGCCCTTTCTTAATATTGTTTTGAAATAGGGTCTCACTAGGTTGCTGAGGCTGGCCATGAACCTGCAATCCTTCTCCCTCAGCCTCCCAAGTACTGAGATTACAGGCGTGTACTACAGTGCCTGGCTTCGATGGACACTTCAAACGTAATAAAATATATTGCTTTAACCCATCACTCCACCTTAGCTCCACCTATTAATAATTCAAAATGGCATTTCATCTGCCTGGTCTAATAATGTGCATCATATCTCTTTAGCCTCTGAACTTGGATCTGTAACCCTAACTAGCAGATTAAGCTTTGCTCCATTTCAACATCTCCAATTCTTCCTGCTAGAAGAACATGAGAATAGGTCCTTACATCAGAGGGTCAGTCTCAAAGGTAATTAGGCTTTGGGTATGTGTGTTGTTTGGGGGTGAGGAGGAATCTGCCCAATATTTTTATTTGCTAGTACTAGATTTTTTTTTTTTTTTTTTTTTTTTTTTTTTTTTGCAGTACTAGGGATTGAACTCAGGGGCATTCTTCTACCTACAAGCTGCACCCCCAGTCCTATTTTTTTTAATTCTTTATTTTGAAACAGGTTCTCATTAAATCATAGAGGGCTTCAATAAGTAGCTGAGGCTGTCCGCAAACTGCAATCCTCCTTTCTCAGCCTCCCAAGTACAGGGATTACAAGTGTGCACCACCATGCTTGGCTAGTACTAGATTTCTTGCCAGTAACTTTCTCCATGAATGGATAAAGTTCCAGTCCCAAAACTGTGTGTGTGTGTGTGTGTGTGTGTGTGTGTGTGTGTGTGTGTGAGATTGGGGATGGAACCGTAGGGCATTCTACATCCAAGATACACTCTCAACCCTTTTTTTGTTTTGTTTCGTTTTGAAACAGGGTCTCACTAGGTTGTCGAGAGTCTCTCTACTTGCTAAGGCTGGCTTTGAATCTGTGATTCTCCTGGGATTATAGTACTGGGATTATAGGCATGCACCACCATGCCTGGCTCCAAAACAATCTCCTGAACCCTAGGGTCTCTGATTTCTATGGCCATTTTTTGGGCTGCCAACTTTCTGTCCCATGAATCTGTATAAATTGTCTAATGCCTGTTTAGATCAATACCCTGAATCTTAGACTCGTTTTGGACTTCTTACTGTAAGTAACAACTTGCTGCTGCCATGGTCCTGGAGGCTAGTTCTGGCATGTGAGTCACAGGGAAGGTGGTACACTGATGGCCTAAGGGTCTCTTATTTCTGACGCAAGCTCTGTGTTGGGCTCATGGTCATAAACTTTTATTTGTGATACAAATGGTAGTCATAGATTTCTGCCTTGAGATGTGAGACAATGAAAGGGACGTTTCAGGCAGATGAAGCAGAAGTAGCCTCCAGTAAATTAGGCACAAGCTGACCATCAAGGCGTTACACACCGTAGCATTTATATCAGATCAAATGAGATCATGCACGCCAAGTAGGCAGCACAGTTCCTGGCCCTCAACCTTTAATTCTCTTCCACTCATATGCAGATTTTACAGTTTACAAAGCCATTTGCATACAGCAAGTCTCCCCCTGCTCCCAAACCTTCTGAATCAGATACTTCCCTGCATGTAGTGACTTGACTTTCCCAAAATAGCACATATGGAAAAACTGCCAGGCTGAGAACCATACTCAGATCCAGACACCAAAGCCATTCTTCCCCTTTACGGTACAGATCTTGATATGGCCTGGTCCTAGGGTTGGTTGTTTGGTTTGTGGTACTGGGGATTGAACACAGGGACAGTCTACCTCTGAGCTACATCTCCAGTCCTTTTTAAAAATGTTTGTTTAGAAATAGTGTCTTGCTAGATTGCTGAGAGTCCCGCTACTTGCTAAAGCTGTCCTCAAACCCGAGATTCTCCCGTCTCAGCCTCCCAAGTACTGGGATTACAAGGCTGTGTCACCACACCCAGCTCTTGTTCAGCTCTAGATTCAAGATGGTGAAGGCTTGAATAAGAGTGCCAGTTGTGGAATGGAAGTGAAGGAATGAGCTGTGAGCTCCTGGGCAGCTGAGATATTTGGATTATGTATCCTTATTTGTAAAATAACAGTACTGCATGGCCGGAGCCAGCCAGCAAAAGTACGGGTTCTGAAGAGAGGAGTGAGGATAAAATAATTCAATTTTAAGAATTTAATTCAAAGAATTTTAATTCAAGCATGGAAGGATCGCCAGTCCACTCCCGGGTCGATATCACTACTGGCCGATCCCGGGTTTATTTCTCTTGTGGTATTTATACAGTTTCAGGTCAATCAATCCCTCGTGCCATCACCATCTGAATACAATAAAGACAGATCCAAAGCACATACATCGCAGGCAGGTCAATCAATACCCTCCTGCCGTCACCACCTGATCTCCTCTCAGAACTTTTACTTTGAACTTTCCATGACCCCAAAACTTGTTGACTCTGGGCAAAGAGTCAGAAATATTCTTTTAGGGGAAAACCTTAATGGCTCCCCACACTGCATTTTATCTATTCCAAGACAGATATATTGTCTTTTGTTGTTGTTGTTGTTGTTTTCAGTACTGGGAATGGAACCCAGGGGCCTTCTACCTCCGAGCTACACCCCCAGCCCTATTTTGTATTTATTTTGAAACAGTTTCTCATTGAGTTGCAGAGGGCCTCACTAAGTAGCTGAGGCTGGTCACAAACCTTGATCCTCCTGTCTCAGCCTCCCAAATGCTGGGATTACTAGCGTGCGCTACCACACTGGGCTCATAAACAGAGTTTTATTTAGGAAAGTAAGAAGTATACATTCAGGGAGAATGAAGACCACCTCAAAAGTGAGAGATGATTTATTGCCTTATTTTAGCATCTCTTAAATTGAAATTTATCTTACAGTGGATGGTCTTCTGCAGTTGTTTCTGCTGTTTTCACCAGCTGTGATATGGTTGTCGTTTGTTCATGGATAAACATGGCTGTTATTCCTAGTGGCACAATCAGACAACTGAAAAACACAGGAACATTTAAGTGTGTTGACTTAACCAACTTGCCAGGAATACACATCCTAGTTGTTGCCTAAAAACCTTCCATTGATGCCTTCTGGTAAAATCAGGAAAGTACTAGCATAAAAAATTAAAGAATGAGCCGGGCCAAGTGTGGCAGCACACGCTAGGATTACAAGCGTGTGCTGCTACACCTGACCTGCAAGACTCTGTTTTTAAAAAAATCCCAAGTAGCCGGGCGTGGTGGCGCGCGCTTGTAATCCCCGCGCTTGGGAGGCAGAGACAGGAGGATCGCGCAGGTTCGAAGCCAGCCGCGCGCGCTGGCTTAGGAGACCCTGTTTCCAAATATAAAATGTAAAAAGAGGTCTGGGAGTGTGCCCGGAGGTAGAAGGGCTTCCAGGAACCCCAGTACCACCAAAAAAAAAAAAAAAAAAAAAAAAAAAAAAAAATCCCAAGTATCACACACATCAAAAAAACCTTTCAATAAAGGTTAAGTGATAAGAAAGCACTGGGCCATAGATTAACTTGCAGCTTTTTTTTGTTGTTGTTGTACTGGGGATGAAACCCAGGGACATTCTACATCCCAGCTACACCCCCTGCTCTATTTTTTTTTCTTTATTTTTTGAAACAGGATCTCACTGAGTTGCAGATAGCCTCACTAAATAGTAGCTAAGGCTGTCTGCGAACTGCAATCCTCTGGTTTCAGCCTCCCAAATTCTGGGATTATAAGCATCCGCCACCACACCCAACTAGTGTTATGTTTGTAATGGCCCTCTGGGCTTTTTCCTCTATTCAACTAGAATCTATTGAATAGGGAAATTAAAACTAATAGACATCTTGGTGCAGCTTCAACAAGTCTTTATTACAAAATCAGTAAGAAAGAGAAAAGGAAGAAAAGCAGTGTGCCTGGGGGATGCTGGAGAATCTGAAAGTGTAACTCTGTCCCCCCATCCCCAGCCTATAAATAGGTTTTGTATTGGTATGTTCTTATCAGCGAAGCAATGGGCTGGTAACTTATTTCTTAGGCAGGAGGTGCCTCTTTGTCTCCGGACAGTGCACTTACTAAGAGCAGGGGTCAATAATCTACCTTGTTTCCATCCCCATTGTATCGGGCTGTATTGGTTGTTCAACTATGGGTGCTTTGAAGCAGCACAGAGTTTACCTTTCCTATACTCAGGCCAGGTCACAAAGAAGAGGAGGTAAACAGAGGGCTGATTGCTTCTGTGTATTTTTAAGGCTAAAGGCTTCAATTGTCTCTAGGGCTTTTAAGGTTAAAGGCCTTAATTTCCTTTACATTCTTACTATAGGTTAATCATTAGAACAAAGGCCAGAGAGAGGGGGAGTGCTTCAGTGTAACAGCTGCTGGTCGCCCCTCCCTGCCTGAGTGCCTGTGTAGCACCCCGACTCTGACTGCTTTTTACATTTTGGAAATTAATGCCGGAGCAATTTTCCAATCCCGGCACATGAGTATATAGTATAGTGGTGTGCCTTACAAATGGTAATGGCTTGAATTCAGTGAGAATGGTTATAATTGTACAAATGCCTCACAGTTTATATAGTTGGCTCATTTTGATCATCACAAAAACCTGTGATAGCAGCTGTAAAATAGTAGCCCTAATTTTACCTATGGAAAAAATAAGGCAGATTAAATAACCTACTTAAATATCACACAATCAGCTGGGCGTGGTGGTGCACTCTTCTAATCTTAGTACTTAGGAGGCTAAGACAGGAAGATCACAGGTTCATAGCCAGCCTCAGCAATTTAGGGCCTCTGCAACTTAGTGAGACCCTGTTTCAAAATAAAGAACAAAAAATAGGGCAGGTGGTGTAGCTCGGAGGCCAAATGCCCCTGGGTTTCATCCCCAAACCCAAAATAAAATAAAATAAAATCGGGCTGGGGGTTTAGCTCAGAGGTAGAATGCCTCTGGGTTCAATCCCCAGTGCCACAAAAAATAAAATAAAATAGGGCTGGGAATGTAGCTCAGAGGTAGAATGCCCCTGGGTTCAATTGCCAGAACCAAAAGGGAAAGAAAAAAAAAAAAAAACACAGAATCAACCACTAAGGACTTACCCAAATTCAATCCTCTAGAATAAATAAATAAACTGAAAGCCATCTTTCCCTCTAAAATTTCAAGGCTTTCATTAATTAATTAATTAATTTTGGAACCAGGAGTTGATCCCAGGGACATTCTACCTTTAAGCTATACCTCCAGCCCTATTTTATTTTTATTTGGAAACAGGGTCTAAGTTGCAGAGGGCCTAAGTAGCTGAGGCTGGCCGGGAACCTACAATCCTTCTGTCTCAGCCTCCCAAGTACTAGGATTACAAGCATGTGCCACCATGCCCAGACCTTTCATAAATTTTAGAACTAGCATTTTTCTCTGGGTGCGGTAGTACATGCCTATAATACAAGTACTTGGGAGGCTGAGACCAAATGAGTGCGTGTTTGAAAACAGCCTCATCAAGTCAGTGAGACTTTTGGCAGCCTAATAAGACTTTGTTTCAAAATAAAAAAGATGCCTGGTATGGTGGTCCATATTTAAAATCCCAGTATTTGGGAGGCTGAGACAGGAGGATCACAGGTTCAAAGTAATGGTCTAGGAGTGTAGCCCAAAGCTAGAAGGCCCCTGGGTTCCATCCCCAGTACCACATACACAAAGAATGAGAGAGAAAGAGAAGAGAGAAAGAGACAGAGACAGAGACAGAAAGGTTGAAGGTATAGCTTAGGAGTAGAACACCCCTGAGTTTAATCTCCAGTGCCACAAAAAAAAATTTTCTTAAAAAGGAATGTATCTGTTGAGATTGGATATAACTGTTCAGAATTTACATTGGATAATCCTTCCTTTTGGCAAGAAATATGAATTTTAGGGTTGTAACAATAATAGCTCACTAATAAAACAAGCTGGGAGCCAGGCATGGTGGCACACACTTGTAATCCCCGCACTTGGGAGGCTGAGACAGGAGGATCGCACAGGTTGGAAGCCAGCCTCAGCTATTTAGTGAGGCTTTCAGCAACTTAGTGAGACCCTGTTTCCAAATAAAATGTAAAAAAAGGTCTGGGAGTATAGCCCGGAGGTAGAAAGCCTCTGGGTTCCACCCCCAGTACCACCAAAAAAAAAAAAAGACTGAAAAATAGGGCTGGGAGTGTAGCTCAGAGTTAGAATGCCCCTGGGTTCCATCCTCAGTATCACACACACACACACACACACACACACACACACACACACACACACAGGGCTGGGGTGTAGTAGCTAGGAGATAGAATGCTCCCAGGTTTAATCCCCAGTACAAAAAAAAAAAAAAAGGCAAAAAACCCAGCCTAGTGTATTAAATAAATAACAGGCATTGTATTACTAAGCACAATTAATGGTGACTATCCCAGCACTCAAACTCTGAATTTTCAGTGGCTTTAACAACAAAAAATGCATATCTCATACATGTTATATACCTAGCACAGCTTGGTAAGCAGTAAAAGTTGAATGTTGCTGCATTCCTTACCTTTACTGAATGTTATGATTTAGATATCTGTGACCCCTCTGAAATTCATGTTGGAAATTAATCATTTTAATAGAATTATGAAGTAGAATCCGAGTGTGGTACATACTTGTAATCTCAGCATTAGGGAGGCTGACACAAGAGGATTGCGCTTTGCGGCCAGCTTCAGCTACTTAGTGGATCCCTTTGCAACTCAGTGAGATCCTGTTTCAAAATAAAGATTTAAAAATAGGGCTGGAGGTGAAGCTCGAAGGTAGAATTCTCCTGGGTTCCATCCCCAGTACCAAAAAAAAATAAGAAGTGGTCCTTATCTGGGCACAGAATATGTCTCAAAATTTAAAAATAAGAAGGGCTGCTGGAGTATAGTTTAGTGATAGAGTGCCCATGGGTTCAAGTCCCAGAACCACCCCCCCCCAAAAAAAAAAAAAAAGAAGTGGGACTACTTTAGCAGGCAATTAAGACATGAGGGTTACATGTGAATATGATTAATATTTTATTTTTTGTGGTACTTGGGATTCAACTCAGGAGCATTCTGTCTCTGGACTATACCCCCAGCCCTATTTTATTTTTAATTTGAAACAGGGTCTTGCTAGGTTGATGAGAGTCTCACTGCTCATTGAGGCTGTCCTCAAACCTGCAATCCTCCTGCCTCAGCCTCCCAAGTGTAACTGGAATTACAAACGTGAGCCGCAGCACCCGGCTTTCCTTGGAGACTTCTTAAGTGGTTGTGATCAAAATACTGGTAGAAATGGAGAAAATAAAAGCCATTTGGTGAGGTCTCAGATGGAAATGAAGAACAATTCTGGAAACTGGAGAAAAGGCCATTCTTGTTATAAACTGACTACTAGACTGAATTTTGTTCCTGTCCTGATTCTTGTGAGCATCAAACTAGGATACTTGGTGGAAGAAAAATCTCAGCAAAGTGCTGAGGGGCTGCCTGGCATCTTTTGACTGCTTATAGTAAAATGTGAGAAGACAGAAACAAATTCAAAGTGTAATTTGCAATGAAAGGAGAAGCAGAACTTAAAGATTTGGGAAATTCTGTCTGGCCAGGTGGTAAAGGCCTGTCTGAGAGAGGGCACTAAGGGTGTGGCCCAAGCAACCATTTGATAAGGCGATAAGTTTGCCTAGAATGAGGTGAAATGCCGTTTATCAGGTCAATGGAAGAATGAGTCCGAGGCATTTCAGAGATTTCTGAGGCTGCCAGTCCCATCCATGCCCTGCGTGCTAGGCCTGGAGGGCAGAATGGCTCTGAGAGGCTGGAGGGCGCCGTGGGGCCCGCAGGCTTGCTGCCCAGCACCGCCTCCAGCCTCTGCTCCCTGTGTTCTGATGCAGAGCTCCTTGACCACTCCAGCCTGGCTCAGGCTGTCCCTCCATAGAGAACAGGCTGTAACCTTTGGCGCTGTCCATGTGGGGCCAACTCTGCAGGTGTGCAGGGCGCAGGAGCTGTGAGGTAGCTACCCCCAACTAGGTTCCAAGGAGAAAAGGCCATTCTTCTTATAAACTGATGACTGGGCTTTCAGGGAGCCTTGGGGCCCAGGTAGAGAACCGCCAAAGGTGCAGGGCCGCTGCAGAGAGCCCCTACCAGGGCAATGCACTGCCAGGAACTCTACAAGGCAAGGTCTTGGGGCATCATCATAGGAGCAGAGCCATCCCTGAGACTTCAAAACCAGAGAGCCGCCCTGAGAAACACAGGCGTCCAACTCCAACCCGAGAGCTGAGGCACGGGCAGCAGCCAGTAATGCTATAGAGATGGGGCTGCCCGGAGCCTTGGGGTCCATTCTTTGCCCCACTGTGTCCCAAAAGTGAGATATAAGGTCAAAATTTATTTCCCAGCCTCAAGATTCAATATTATTTGCCTTCCTGAGTTTGGACTTCCTTATGACTTATTATTTCTTCTTTTTGTTTATTGTTGGTTTGGGGAATGGGGATATCTACCCTATACCTGTTTGGGGGGCAGCATATAACTCTCATCAACCTAGCAGGACTCTGTTTCAAAATAAAAATAAAAAGGGTAGGGGGTATAGCATGGAGGTAGAATGCCCCTGGGCTTAATCCCTAGTGCCCTCCTAAAAAAGGCAAAGATAATATGCCAGGGCAAACCATTCAATAATAGGAATACTTTTGGCTTTAATTAAACACCTTTTCTCAATTTTACATACATGATTAGGAAGGCACAAAGAGTTTAACAGTGGGGTTTTTAAATAAAACTATCTCAAATGATTATGATAATTCATCTTCCACTCATTTACCAAATGAATCTCTCTTTTTTTTTTTTTTTTTTTGGTGGTACTGGGATTCCTGGAAGCCCTTCTACCTCCGGGCTACACTCCCAGACCTATTTTTACATTTTTATTTGGAAACAGGGTCTCCTAAGCCAGCACGCGTGGCTGGCTTCGAACCTGCGCCATCCTCCTGTCTCAGCCTCCCAAGCGCGGGGATTACAAGCGTGCGCCACCACGCCCGGCATTACCAAATGAATTTGGTGAAGCACAATACTTGATGCTGGAGATTCAAGGTGCAGAAGCCAGACATGATTTCAACTCTCATGGAACTGATAGTCTAATATGGAAGACAGACACTGAACAATTATTTTAGTAAGCAGATCATTGGTTGCAAAAAGGTAAGTAGCAGGTGCCACGGAGTGAGAGACTAACCTGGTTCTTAGCCACAGGAAAGTAGGGTCAGGAAAGATTTCCCTAAAACTGTTTCGACTTAAACCAAAGGATAAAGAAGATGTGGCAATAGAAAAGTAAAGGAAAGAGTATTCCAGCTTGAGGGCCCAGCATCTTTTCATAATCCCACTGAGTTCACACAGGATTTCATGTTTAGTTGTATAGCTGGAAAAGTTGCAGAAGACCACAGTTTGTTCAAGGGGCATTATTTAACGAAGAGATTAATTAGGACCACAGGCCATATTCCTAACCTTTCAGTGCAGGGCACACAGCTCTCTTACAGGGGCCTCTCCTTCCCCATTCTAACAGTGGCCGAGCCAGTTACTCCCTTAGCCCATCAGGCACGTCAACCAACCACGAGCTAGACTGGTGTAACAGATACCGCTTTATGGCCTGCTTCATAGCATGCAGGATGAGAACTAAAAGAGCCCTAAAAGGCTCTCACGCAGGAAGAGGGTGGGGCGTGGTGGTGGAGGGGGAAGCTTCATCAGCGAGAGCCAAACGCTAAAAGCAGCTGCGTGTGACATTTCTGTCAGCAGCCCTCCCTCCCTCCCTCATTGTGTGTGAGACACACATCAGATGTCCTGGTTTATGATTTCAGCCTTAGCGCACATACCCTTTGAGCTCACATATCTTTCCCCGTGGCATGGTTCCTGCTCATTAACTGGGCTCTTAACCTCATTGCAGACTGATAACAGCATTGGTCCCCCTTTCTCCTACACACAGGGAGCTCTGGAAACTTGTAGACTGGTTGAATCGCAGATCACAGGTGCCCAGCTTCTGTGTTTGCTAGAAAGTGACAAAGTACAGGCTACCAGAAAGGCTCTGCACAGATGCCAGAATTATGTCAGAACACACGGTCACGTACAACTACTGTCTTACCCCATTTATATCAGCTCTGAACACAATCTATTCTCTTCCTTTTAGAAGACACAATGAAACTAACTCTTGGAGGTCTCAGGTAAGCACTACTTTATCTGTTAGGAACATCAGACTTAGTGGGGCCAAGTCTTTGCCTTTTGATGCTGCTTATTTCCCTGTGTACGTTGAAGTTGGCAATCTATTATTTAGAGAGGAGATAACAGAAGAAAGCCCTTAAAAGCTTTTGCTTCTTTGGTTCAAGAGCACAAATCCTGATTTGATTGAAATGTCCCTATGTAAAAAGACATTTGCAAGTCATGGTTTTATACCAGTTAATCTCCAAAACTTAAAATATATATTACTTTAGTGATTGTGTGTGTGTGTGTGTGTGTGTGTGTGAGAGAGAGAGAGAGAGAGAGAGAGACAGACAGACAGACAGACAGACAGACACCAGGGGGTTCTACTGCCAAGCTATACCCCCAGTATTTCATTTTTGTTTTGAGTTGCCTAAATGTTTTGCCACATTGTTAAGGTTGATTTTTTTTTTTTTTTTTTTTTTTTTGTACTAGGGATGGAACCCAGGGGCATTCTACCTTTGAGCTACACCCTTGGTGCTATTTTATTATTTATTTATTTATTTATTTATTTATTTATTTATTTATTTATTGAAACAAGGTCTCACTAAGCTATGGAGGGTCTCACTAAGTTGTTGCAGCTGGCTGTGAACCTATAATCCTCCTATTTCAGCCTCCCAAGTACTTTGATTACAGGTACGTGCCACCAAGCCTGGCTATTTTAGAGATTTTTGTTAAGTATTGGTGTTAAAAATCTGTTACTTGCTTCCAAAAATGCTTATATAATTGCTCAAACTATTTCCCCAAATTATCTTATGCAACTATAAAAACCATCGGCTAGGAGCCAGGCATGGTGGCCCAGGGCTGTAATCCCAATACTTGGGAGACAGCCAGGCGTGGTGGCACATGCCTGTAATCCCCGCACTTGGGAGGCAGAGACAGGAGGATCGCGCAGGTTCGAAGCCAACCGCGCGCGCTGGCTTAGGAGACCCTGTTTCCAGATAAAAAAATGTAAAAATAGGTCTGGGAGTGTAGCCCGGAGGTAGAAGGGCTTCCAGGAACCCCAGTACCACAAAACAAACAAACAAACAAACAAACAAACAAACCAATACTTGGGAGACTGAGACAGGAGGGTTCTCAGTCCACATTATTTCCTATTCCCCATCGGGATATGTCTGAGATGAAAACTACTTATTTATGGCAAAGTAACCTTTGATAAAATTCATTCATTTAGTCTACAAATATTCTCTCTTTTTTTCTTCAGTACTGGATTGAACCCAGGGACATTCTACTTCTGAGCTATACTCCCAGCTCTAATGTTTATTCTTTATTTATTTATTTTTATTTTTTAATTTATTTTATTTTTTGGTGGTACTAGGGGTGGAACCCAGGCACTTTCTACCTCCAGGCTATACTCCCAGACCTATTTTATATTTTATTTGGAAACAAGGTCTCACTAAGTTGCTGAGAGCCTCACTAAGTAGCTGAGGCTGGCTTCAAACCTGTGCGATCCTCCCGTCTTGGCCTCCCAAGCCCGGGGATTAAAAGCGTGCTCCACCACGCCCGGCTTTTTATTCTTTATTTTGAAACAGGGTCTCACTAAGTAGCTGAGGCTGGCTGTGAACCTTTGATCCTTTGATCCTCTGGTCTCTATTTCCCAAGTACTGGGATTACAAGTGTGTGCCACCATGCCCAGCTAGTCTACAGATATTCTGTATTTTTTTTTTTTTTTTTTTTAGTGGTACTGGGGTTCCTGGAAGCCCTTCTACCTCCGGGCTACACTCCCAGACCTATTTTTTATATTTTTGAAACAGGGTCTCTTACGCCAGCGCGGCTGGCTTCGAACCTGCGCGATCCTCCTGTCTCCGCCTCCCAAGCGCGAGGATTACAAGCGTGCGCCACCACGCCCGGCTTTACAGATATTCTGAAAAAAATCTACTGCATTCATTGTACTGATGAATAATACATGATTTTTGCCTTATAATATAAATTTAGCAGAGACTTACATACTAGACTAAGTTCTAAAGTATGTGTTTGGATCTGTTTCAATTGCTATTTCATATCCAAGGATAGCACTTAGTCACTTTTCTTTTTTTTTTGTTGTTGTTACACTGGGGATTGGATCCACAGGCAATCTACCTCTGAGCCACACCCCCAACCCTATTTGATTTTTATTTGGAAACAGGATCTTGCTAGGTTGATAAGAGTCTCACTAGCTGCTGAAGCTGCAATCTTCCTATCTCAGCCTTCCAAATATTAGGATTACAGGTGTGCACCGGCATGCTGGCTGCACAGTCACAGTCATGGCAAGAGTTCAATAAATATTGGTTGGATGACTAACTCAATGAACAAAAATGCACTTAATATTATCTTTCTAATATAAGGTTGTATTGTGTTATTTTACAACCACATTTTGTTAATAAAAATGCATCAAACATCTTTATTTTCTTTCTTGCAGTGCTAGGGATTGAACTCAACGATTTGCACATGCTAGGCAAGTCTCTACCACTGAGCCCCACATCCAACATTTCTAACATTAGCCATCAAAAAGTCAGATTTTCCAGCCTCAGCTACTTAGTGAGGCCCTTTGCAACCCAGTGAGACCCTGTTTCAAAATAAAAAATAGCCCTGGGGTGTAGTTCAGAGGTAGATATGCCTGGGTTCCATCCCCATTACAGAAAAAAAAAAAAAAAAACCCTCAGATTTTCTGGGCATGATGGCACACGCCTGTAATCGCAATGTTTCAGAAGCTGAGACAGGAGGATCATGGATTTGAAGGCAGCCTCAACAACTTAAACTCTCAGCAACCTAGGGAGACTCCGTTTCGAAGCAAAAAATAAAAAGAGCTGGGGGTATAGCTCATAGGCTCAATCCCTGGTACTAACCAACCGACTAACCAACTAACCAAAACAAAATAAAAATCCAACAACCCAGGTTTTAGGGCAAGGCCTGTCAGAAGTTAATTTTATTTATTTATTTATTTATTTATTTATTTATTTTTAATTTGTGGTACTGGGGGTTGTTGAATCCAGGGACATCATTCTCCCTCTGAGCTACATTCCCAACTCTATTTTATTATTATTATTATTATTATTATTATTATTATTATTATTATTGGTACTGGGGATGGAGTCCAGGAGCATTTTACCTCTGAGCTACATTCCCAGCCCTATTTTTTTATTCTTTATTTTGAAACGGGGTCTCACTAAGTTGCAGAGGGCCTCACTAAGTAGCTGAGGCTGGCCGCAAACCCAGATTCTCCTGTCTCAGGCACACAAATGCTGAGATTATAAGCAGGCACCATCATTCCTGGATCTATTTTTTATTTTGAAACAGGGTTTCACTAAGTTGTGGAGGGCCTCGATAAATTGCGGAGGTTGGCCGTGAACCTGTGATCCTCCTATTTCAACCTCCCAAGTACTAGAATTACAAGCATGTGCCACTATACCTGGCTTAATTTTCATTTAAAGGATAAAAAGGAGGATGATAGAAAGAGATACTGAAATTAGCATCATGAAATTTGTATTCAGAGATTTTATTCTTAAAAACAGGGAGAATGGCTGGGTATGGTGGCACACGCTTGTAATCCCAGCATTTGGGAGGCAGAGACCAGAGGATCGGGGTTTGTGGACAGCCTCAGCTACTTAGCAAGGCACTTCACAACTCAGTGAAAGACCCTGTTTCAAAATAAAGAATAAAAAATAGGCTGGGGGTGTAGCTCAGAGATACAATGCCCCTGGATTCTATCCTCAGTAACACACACACACACACACACACACACACACACACACACACACACACACAACAGGGAGAAAAGCTTTGTTACTATGTTATTTTAAATATTTCTTTTAGCTGGGCATGGTGGCGCATACTTGTAATCCCCATGCTTGGGAGGCTGAGACAGGAGGATCGCACAGGTTCGAGACCAGCCTCAGCTACTTAGTGAGGCTCTCAGCAACTTAGTGAGACCCTGTTTCCAAATAAAATATAAAATAGGTCTGGGAGTATAGCCCAGAGGTAGAAATCCCTTGGGTTCCACCCCTAGTACCACAAATAAATAAATAAATAAATAAATAAATAAATAAATAAATAAAAATTTTCTTTTGCTGGGCATGGTGGCACACACCTGTAATCCCAGTACTTGGGAGGCTGAGACAGGAGGATCGCAGGTTCATGGCCAGCCTCAGCAAATTAGTGCATGTTCATGCCAGCCTCAGCAACTCAGTGAGATCTTCTGCAACTTAGTGAGACTAGATTTCAGAAAAAAAAAAAAAAAAAAAAAGCTGGGCATGGTGGCACACACCTGTTATCCCAGTACTTGGGAGGCCGAAAAAAGAAGATCGCAGTTTCAAAGCCAGCCTCAGCAGATAATGAGACTCTCACCAATCTAGCAAGACTTTGTTTCCAAATAAATAAATAAATAAATAAATAAATAAATAAATAAATAAATAAAATGGGTTGGGGGTGTAGCTCGAAAGTAGAAGGCCTCTGGATTCAATCCTCAGTCTCTCTCTCTCCCTCTCTCTCTCTCCCTCTCTCTCTCTCTCTCTCTCTCTCTCTCACACACACACACACACACACACACACACAAATAAATATAAAATACTTCCTTTCTCTTTATTCTAAAGTTTTTCTTTTCATAGTTAGAACACAATTGCCAACTAATAAATCACACAGAAGTAGAATTAATGGAAGATGAACTAAAGTTCCTCAGAATTTAAAATCCAATAACTGTTTGGAATCTAAATACTACCTGTATGGTCTTGGAGAAATCTAAACTATCCTTTACCTGAGAAGTAAAGAGAGTTGGATTAGGTTATTATTACTATTTTTTGTGGTACTGGGGATGGAACCCAGGGGCATTATACCTCCGAGCTACACCCCCAGTCCTATTTTTTATTCTTTATTTTGAAACAGGGTCTCACTATGTTGCAGAGAGCCTCACCAAGTAGCTGAGGCTGTTCACAAACCATGATCCTCCTGTCTCAGCCTCCCGAACACTGCGATTATAAGCGTGCGCCACCATGCCTTGCTAGATTACGTTATTTCTAATCATCCTCCGTTTGATTATTCTATGATTTTATTTTATTTTATTTTATTTTTGTGGTACTGGGGATGAAACCCAGGGGCATTCTACCTCCAAGCGACACCCCCAGCCCTATTTTTTTTATTCTTTATTTTGAAACAGGGTCCCACTGAGTCGCAAAGGGCCTCACTAAGTAGCTGAGTTTTGAACTTGTGCGACTCTCCTGTCTCAGCCTCCTAAATGCTGGGATTACAAGTGTGGCAACTATACCCAGCTTATTCTATGATTTTAACTGACAAACTTGTTTTTGAATCTGTTGGGTTTGGAATGCTCAAAAATTTATAGTTTTTAAAAATAAAAATCACCCAATATGATTAAAATAGAATTGCTCTATAGAATGTCTGCCTTTTCTTGCCAGATGTGGTGGCCCACGTTTGTAATCCCAGCATTCGTGAGGCTGAGACAGGAGGATTGAGGTTTGTGGACAGCCTCCACTACTTACTAAGGCCCTTGGCAACTCAGCAAGACCCTGTTTTGAAATAAAGAATAAAATATAGGACTGGGAGTGTAGCTCGAAGGTAGACTGTCCCTGGGTTCCATCCCCAGTACTGCAAAAATAAATAAATAAATGAAAATAAAGAATGAAAAATAGGGCTGGGGGTATAGCTCGAAGGTAGAATCCCCCTGAATTCCATTCCCAGGAACAGGAAAAAAGAAAAAAAAGGAAAAGGGGAAAAAAAAGACTGCCTTTTCTTTTCTTCAGGTAATCATGATACCACTTAAAAAGCTATTTCAAGTCAGGCAAGGTGGCACATGCCTCTAATCCCAGTACTTGTGAGACTGAGAAAGGAGGATCACAAGTTGAAGACCAGCCTTAGCAATGTAGTAAGACCCTACTTGAAAATGAAAAATGAAAGCCAGGTATGGTGGCACATGCTTGTAATCCCAGTACTTGGGAGGCTGAGACGGGAGGATCACAGGTTCGAGGATAGTCTCAGCAAATAGTGAGATTTTCATCAACCTAGTAAGAACCTGTTTCTAAACAGAATTGGGGGTATGGCTCAGAGGTAGAATGTTTCTGGGTTCAATTCCCAGTGCCACGAAATAAAATAGGGCTGGAGGTGTAGCACAGAGGTAGAATGCTTCTAGGGGTTAAGCCCCAGAACCACACACCTCATGTTCAATTTCAAAACATCCTCATAAGGACACAAAAAAGAAAATACCATCCTATAACCCTATTCCTGAGGGATAAATATCCTTGACGTTTAAAGTTGCTATTACTTATTTCTACTATTACTATTTATTTATTTTGCTTTTGGGGCCTCTTGCATATCAAGCAAGTCCTCTATCTACCAACAAGCTACATACCCACTGCTTTATCTTTTTTATTTATTTTTTCTTTTTTGTTTTCTTCTTTGTGGTACTGGGGGTGGAATCCAGAGTCATTCTACCTCTGAGTGACACCCCCAGACCTATTTTTTATTCTTCATTTTTTTGAAACATGGTCTCACTAAGTTGCAAAGGACCTCACTAAGTAGCTGAGGCTGTCTGTAAACCACGATCCTTCTGTCTCAGCCTCCTGAATGCTGGGATTACAAGGGTGTGCCACTACACCCTGCTGGCATTTTACCTTTGATCACAACCCCAGTCCTAGTTTTTGTTTTTTAAAATTTGCAAACAGAAGCCGGCGTGGTGGCACACATGCTTGTAATCCCCGCACTTGGGAGGCTGAGACAGGAGGATCGCACAGGTTCAAAGCCAGCCTCAGCTACTTAGTGAGGCTCTCAGCAACTTAGTGAGACCCTGTTTCCAAATAAAATATAAAATAGGTCTGGGAGTGTAGCCCGGAGGTAGAAAGCCCCTGGGTTCCTCCCTCAGTACCACCAATAAATAAATAAATAAATAAATAAATAAATAAATAAATAAATTTGCAAACAGGTTGCTGTTTAATTTGGAAACAGGGTTGCAACTCACTAAATTGCTGAGGCTGACCTCCATCTTGCTATCCTCCTAAGTACTGGGATTATAGGTATGTGCCATCATTCCTAGCTACACTATCAACTATCTGAAAGGGCTTCTTTAAAGTCTTGATGTTTTAGCTGGGTGTGGTGGTGCATGCCTATAATCCCAACACTTGGGATGCTGAGCCAGGAGGATGGCAGGTTGGAGGCCAGCTTTAGCAATTTAGGGAGACTTTCAGCAATCTAGTAAGATCCTATTTCTAAACAAAAAATAAAAGCTGGGCGTGGTGGACCACACTTGGGAAGTAAAACGTTGAAAATAGAGTTTGGGGAAATTGCGAAGGAGGCAAACACCAATCAGGTTATTAACAACAGGTTTAATCAGAAACCCGGCATCTTCAGGGCAAGTCAGCCAGCCAGGGGAAGGGACCGATGAGCCACGTGTCTGAAGAATCTCGTGTAGTCCCAGTCGGCCTGCTGAGTCACACGTGGTGGGGCGGAAGTGACCGTGTTTTAAGCAGGCATTTTGCGGGGGCGGAGGGGTGCTAACTGTGGCAACGCAGATTACTCAAAACATCTGGATCCTCCTGATGCTTGGAGTCTGCCTGGAGTTTGCTATGCCTGGGATCTCACAGCACCTGGATTTTCACGTTATCTCTGCTTCTGGCTTCCAGGGCCCCACCTCCTGTTCCCACTTGGAGTCTTGCTGGGGAACCCGACCTATCAGGAAGCTGAGCCACGAGGATTGTAAGTTTGCGGCCAGACTCAGCTTCTTAGCAAAGCCTTCCACAACTTAGTGAGACCCTGTTTCAAAATAAAGAATAAAAAATTAGGGCTGGGAGCCAGGCGTGGTGGTGCACACTTGTAATCCCAGCATTTGAGAGGCTGAGACCAGAAGATTGTGGTTCACGACAGCCTCAGCTACTGTCTGAGGCCCTTTGCAACTCAGTGACACCCTGTTTCAAAATAAACAATAAAATGCCTCTGGGTTCAATGCCTGGTAACACACACACACACACACACACACACACACACACACACACACGGGCATGGTGGCACACACCTGTAATCCCAGTACTTAGGAGGCTGAGACAAGGAGGACTGAAGGTTCAAGAACAGTCTCAGCAATTAGTGAGATTCTTATTAACCTAGGGAGACCCTATTTCAAAATAAAAATAAAACAGGATAGAGGTGTATCTAAGAGATAGAATGCTCCTGGGCTTAGTCCCTAGTATCATAGCAAATAAAATGAAAATAAGCCAGTGTGGTGGTGCGCGCTTGTAATCCAATACTTGGGAGGCTGAGATAGGATTGCAGGTTCTCCACCTGCCTCAGCTACTTAGTGTGGCCCTCTGCTACTTAGTGAGACTCTCCACAACTTGTTTCAAAATAAGTAAAACAGGGCTGGGGTGTAGCTTGGAGGTAGAATGCTGCTGGGTTCAACCCCCCAACACCAAATAAAATAAAAAATTTTAAAAAGGGTTAAAGGTATAGCTTAGAGGTAAAATGCCCTCCCTGGGTTCATCTCTGATACCACCCCCCAAAAAATAGCATCATCGCATGAGTGTCTTTTTAAGAGTAGAAATCAGGGCTAGGGGTGCAACTTGGTGGTGGCATGCTTAGCATACTTGTGACTCTGAGTTCAATGCCCAGCAACAACAACAAAACGAGCAGAAATAAAGTCTGGGGTGGAGAGGGGGAAGGGAGAAACCATAAAACTATGTCACTAGGCAAAACCATTCCACTGTTCTTTATTGCATTATAAGGGATAAGAAAGTATATTTATTAATGCCTACTTTCGCTGAAGAAGTTATGACCAGTATTTTTTGAAAGATGGTGAAAGGCAGAGAAGCCTTCATTCCACATGTTTTCCTGCAATACTAACTTTAGTGAAGCTGAAATGAAGGGCCTATGCTAAGTGCAAAGCTGCTTTAGGTTTGGTTTACTGCTTATCTTAAGATAAGCAGGGCAGCTACCTACTATGTATGCAGACCAAGCCTCGGGATTAGCATGGATCTAAAATTTTGACAGTTTCTTGGAGTCAAGAGAATGCAGGGAAAGCACTGGAATTCTAGCTATTCTTGTTGGGGAGGTAAAGATCAAATTGTGGAATTTATTGCAGCATAGATTGTTAAGTTTGCCAGAAAAATAAAGAAAACAGATAAAAGTGGTTTACACTGAGCAACTCTATGTAAATGTTTACAGCAGTGACTGGCACAGAGGACGTGACATTACGTGTCATCATCAGTATAATACTGATACCTACAACTTTGAAATAACATATATTATAAAAAAATATATGCCCGTACAAATCAGTTTGTATGATACCAAGAGAGGAAACCATCCTGTTTGTAAGAAATTTATAGTTATACATTTTGAGGGAGAAAAGACAGAAAGTTAAATTGTTATTGTTGTTATTACTACTACTACTACTACTACTACGACTACTACTACTACTACTACTACTACTACTACTACTACTACTTTTTGGTGTGGTGCTGGAGATTAAACCCAGGGGCATTCTACCTACAAGCTACACCCCCCGCCCTCTTTTTTATTCTTTATTTTGAAACAGGGTCTCACTGAGTTGCAAAGGGCCTCACTAAGTAGCTGAGGCTGGCCATGAACCTGTGATCCTCCTGTCTCAGCCTCTCAAATGCTGGGATTATAAGGGTATGCCACCACTTCTGGCTTATTCTTTATTTTGAAACAGGTTCTCACTAAGTTGCAGAGGGCCGAAGTAGCCGAGGCTGGCCAGGAACCTGCAATCCTCCTGTGTAGGCCTCCCAAGTACTGGGATTACAAGTATGTGCCACCACAGCTGGCTCTGCTTGCTTTCCTTCTTTCCCTCCCTCCCTTCCTTCCTTCCTTCCTTCCTTCCTTCCTTCCTTCCTTTCTTTCTTTCTTTCTTTCTAGTGGTGGCACATACCTGTAATTGTAGTACTTGGGAGACTAAGACAGGAGGATCACAGGTTCAGGGACAGCCTCAGAACCTAAGGAGATTTTTTTGTCAAAATAAAAACTAAAGCCAGGCATGGTGGCACACGCTTGGGAGGCAGAGACAGGAGGATCGCGCAGGTTCGAAGCCAGCCTTGCTGGCTTAAAAGACCCTGTTTCCAAATAAAAAAATAAAATAGGTCTGGGAGTGTAGCCTGGAGATAGAAGGGTTTCCAGGAACCCCAATACCACCTAAATAAATAAATAAATAAATAAATAAATAAATAAATAAAAATTAAAAAGGGCAGGGGGTGTATCTTAGAGGTAGAATGCCACTAGTTTCAATCCCCAATGACACACATGTACACACATACACACACGCACACACACATTGTGATGGATTCACAACAGAAACTCATACAAGCATGAAGTTAAGGTATGTTGCTTAGTTTATTGCAAAGTACAAATCAGCCAGGGGACTCTCACCAATCACTGGAGAGCAGGTCGTTATCTGGAGGTCGTTCACGGAGGGCAGCAATGAGATCTCAAATCACCATGGCACAGGCTTCTGTCGCTCACCGATGGGAGAACTCTGACCATCGTCTAGAGGAATTGCCTGACGGCTGCTAGGGAATGCCCTGGCCAAGCCAGCGTTCAGCTTTACAGACGGCAGAGTGGATCTCAGAGAGCATCTGACCCGGGAGTGATCTGGCCAAGCCAGCCTTTAGCCTCACAGATGTGCAGAGTGGATCTCAGAGAGGCTCATTCCCCAGCTAATGGTGGCAGTTTATATGCATTTTGTCTTTGCATGGCCTAGTCCGATAAGGTATGCTCTGTGGGACACAGATAGCCTTCTAGAGGAATTTCCCCCCGCCAAGCAGTCATATCTAACTAAGCAGACATCAGCCTGCAACTTACAACATGTTTACTCAAAGGTGGAAAAGCATCAGAGAAAAGGACATGTTCAAACATGTTTACTCAAAGTGGAAAGGTGTCAGAGAAAAGAAATAAAGCATATTATTTCTAACAATCATCATACTTGTGCCAGTGCATATTATTCCTAAAAATACATCTGGGCATAATGCCATATAGCTGTCTTGGGAGGCTGAGACAGGAGGAGTGAACATTTGAGGCCAGCCTCAGCAACTTAGTGAGACCCTGTTACAAAATAAAAAATAAAAAGGCTTTTGTGGAGCTCAGAGGTAGAGTGGTCCTGGCTTCAATCCCCAACACCATAAAACAAAACAAACCAAAAAATATAAAACAACTTCCCAGGGAAGTCAAACACTCGAGAGAAGGCCTATACTGTAGAACAATCAGTATTGATTGTGATTTTTTTTCCCCAGCGAGGGTAGAATGCTAAGAGGTCAGGAGAAAGACTGAAAAGCCAGCTGCTAGAAACCTAGCTTCCTGGAAATGTCTTCAGTGTAGCCTTCACCTAAGTGTACTTCCATTTCTGAGTGTCTTTATTTTTCGACCTCCCAGTCTACAACAACAGAGGAAGGAGGGATAAAAGGGATTTACCACAGGCTGCACTGGACATTCAAGAAGTGGAAACTGCTCCTTGATGAGTTAAAATTGCCTCAAAATCTCTTTGAAAGGAATGAGTGTAAACCTTCTTGAAAAGAAAAAACAAAATCCTAGCAGAGATTATCTTATAGAGGTTAGCCTCCCAAATTGGCAGGAAGTCATACCAAGCACTAACACAAAATTTCAATTTCTTGCCAATATATATATTGATAGAAAACCTATCCTTGGAACATCAAGCCTTTGTTTTCCTTCCCCCTTTCCTTTTTCCTCCTTCCCTTCCTTCTCTCCTTGCCCTTCTTTTTTTTTCTTCTTCTTTTTGCGGTATTGGGGATTGAACCCAGGGGCATTCTACCTCTGAGCTACACCCCCAGCCCTATTTTTTATTTATTTATTTTGCGGGTGTGAGGATGGAACTCAGGGGCATTCTACCTCCGAGCTACACCCCTGTCCTATTTTTTATTATTTTGAAACAGGGTCTCACTAAATTGCAAAGGGCCTAAGTAGCTGAGGCTATCCGCGAACCGTGATCCTCCTGTCTCAGCCTCCTGAAAGCTGGGATTACAGGTGTGTGCCACCATGCCCAACGTGCCATTCTTCCTTTTCTTTTGCTTGCTTGCTTTCTTTCTTTCTTTCTTTCTTTCTTTCTTTCTTTCTTTCGCACTGGGGATTAAACCAAGGAGCACCCTACCTCTGAGCTATACCCCCAGCCCTATTTTATTTTTATTTGGAAACAGGGTCTTGGCTAAGTTGCTGAAAGTTTTATTAAAGTGCTGAGGCTGGCCTCAAACCTGTGACTCTCCTCTCTTAGGCTCCCAAATACTGGGATTACAGGCATGAGCCACCATGTTTAGCTTTTGTTTTTTTATTTTGAAATAGAGTTTAAGTTACTGAGGATCTCACTAAATTGTTCAGGCTTGCCTTGAACCTGTGATCCTTCTGTTTTGGCTTCCCAAGTACCATTTTCCACTGCAGAGACTTTGCTTAAAGTCTTTATTAATTCAGCAGATCCACCAATAGCCTTGAGAAACCCTTTCCATGGATTGGTAAGGTTTATAAATATATACTGGTAAAAAAGAAGAAGAAAAAAAGGTGGAGATGGTGGCGCACATCTGTAACCCCAGTACTTGGGAGGCTGAGACAGGAGAATTCAGGTTCACATCAGCCTCAGAACCTTATTGAAGCCCTGTTTTCTTTTTTCTTTCTTTTCTTTTGGTGGTACTGGGGTTCCTGGATACCCTTCTACCTCCGGGCTATGCTCCCAGACCTATTTTTATACTTTTTTTTTTTGGAAACAGGGTCTCTTTAAGTCAGCGTGGCTGGCATCGAACCTACACGATCCTCCTGTCTCTGCCTCCCAAGCGCGGGGATTACAAGCGTGCGCCACTATGCCCGGCTGAAGCCCTGTTTTCAAATAAATAAAAATAGGGCTTGGGGTGTGACTTGGAAGCAGGGTGCCCCTGGGTTCAATATCCAATGCAAAAGAAAAGAAGTGAAAAGAAAAGCCAGGTGTGGTGGTGCATGCATGCTTATAATCCCTTGACACAGGAAGGCTTGCAGGTTTGAAGCCAGGCTCAGCAGCTTAGTGAGGCCCTCCACAACTTAGTGAGACCCTGTTTCCAAATAAAATATAAAATATGTCTAGAAGTATAGCCTGGAGGTAGAAGGTTCCTGGGTCCCATCCCCAGTACCACCAAAAAAAAAAAAAAAAAAAAAAAGAAAGAAAAGAAAAAAAGAAAAGAGAAAGTAAGAAGGAAGGAAAGAGAAAGATGAGTCTAAAGGAGGAAAAGGGGAAGACAAATGTAATTTACAAGTCAACACTTTTTCCAAAATAATCATGTAAATTGTGAAGGAAATAGGAAATGAAATCTGGAGGTGGATTCCCTATGCAGTTTATTAGAGGGAAAAAATAATTATGTAGAAAGAAACTAGTTGGCAGATATAACTATGAAGTGTTATTAATTCATATTAATTAGTAAGAAAGCTAAGCTGAAATAATAAAAAGTCTGAATTATATAATTACTAAAGCTACCCCTCGAGTCTGCTTCCTGTCTTCCCCGCGGATCACAGCCAGGGTCTCACACATGCTAGGCAAGTGCCTCTCTAAAGAACAGCACATTCAAAGCCTGACGGCTCAGGGCCAGACTGTGAAGCAGCTTTACATTCTCCTGCTTTGTATCATCCTCTTCATTCCCAGTTTTTCCTATAACCTTAGGAGTTTGAATAAAACAAATGAATAAAAATAGCTTAGCATTTAAGAACACAGCTATGAGTTAAGTAGGCCTTGGTTTAAATGTCAGTGTTATAGTATTTATAAGCTAAAAATTACTCCATTTATAACTAAGCGTAACAATAGCTTAGTGACTTAGTCACATGCCAGGAAATCTGGGAAGATGGAATGGGATCACCCTCACATCTTGTTTGAAGGCTTTGATTCATGATTATGGTTTAGAAGGCTTTGCTTTATGATTATGGTCCACAACCCCTGGATTCTCTAAGTGGTCCTGATAGCCACCACAACCTCCATTGTGTACTTCTGTTATGGTCAAGGTATATTTGGGCTGTTTCATGCATGTGGTCTCATCTGGACTGATCAAATGAGTGACTATTGAAACAGAGTGTTACATAGAAAACTCCCAGATGGGCCAGGTGTGGTGACACATGCCTGTAATCTCAGTACTTGGGAGGATGAGACAGGAAAACTGCAGGTTCATGGCTAGTCTTAGGAATTTAGTGAGATCCTGTCTCAAAATAAAAAATAAGATAGGGCGTGCAGTGTAGCTCAGAGGTAGGATGCCTCTGGGTTCAATCCCAAGACACACACACACACACACACACACACACACACACACACTGACTAATCTTTTAATTAAAAATAGGAATAAAGACAGTGGTAGTGCACACTTGTAATCCCAGTACTTGGGAGGTGCATGGCCAGCCTCAGGTACTTAATGAGGCCCTCTGCAATTTAGTGAGACTCTGTTTCCAAATAAAAAATAAAATAAAATAGAGCTGGGGGTATAGCTTAGAGGTCAAATGCCCCTGGGTTAAATCTCCAGTACTGCAAAATAATAATAATAATAATAATAATAATAATAATAATAAATAATAATAATAATACAACAACAACAAGTTGGGCATGGTGGCATTCTCTTGTAATCTCAGCATTTGGGAGGCTGACAGGAAGATGTGGGTTTGCAGCCAGTCTCAGCTACTTAGGCCCTTTGCAACTCAGTGAGTCCTTGTTTCAAAGTAAACAATTAAAAAATAGGGCTAGGGTGCAGCTCAGAAGTAGAATGCCCCTGGGTTCCATCCCCAGTATAGAAAATAAAATAAAATAAAAATAAAAAAATAAGCAGGGCATGGTGGCACAAGCTTGTAATCCCAGCATTGGGAGGCTGAGACAGGAGGATCATGGTTCGCGGACAGCCTCAGCTACTTTGCAACTCAGTGACCCTGTTTCAAAATAAAAGAATAAAAAATCGGGCTAAGAATGTAGCTCAGAGGCAAAATGACCCTGGGTTCCATCCCCAGTACCTAAAAAAAATAAAATAAAATAAAAAAATATAAAATAAAAAATAGAAATAAGAATCCATTATCTGGCCTGTCTGGGCCTGACAGCATGAGATAAAGGCCATGCCTAGTCCTCTACTAGGCAACTCACCTGCAATTTGTGGCTTTGTGCCTCTCATCGGCCTCTTGCGTGGCATGTAATTTCTCCAGATTCTAGCTCCTACTGTAGCTGGGGTACATGAGGCAGAGTAATGAGGAGACGGTACATGGGGGAATTGAGGAGGTGATGAAAAGGATTCCAGTAGAATGTATTCTGAGTCTGGTGACTATACTTTTGGCTTTGGGATAACTGAGTAGACCAACTGTCTCAGGGGTAAGTAGCACAGAAGAAAGGGTATTTTACAGCTATAAGATTTTGTTTCTTGCTATTAGAGGTAGAAGACAGTGGGAGGTATATGTACTTTTATCTCTTTAAAGAGGATTCTCCTGCCAGGCATGGTGTTACATACTTGTAATCCCAGTACTTGAGAGGCTGAGACAGGAGGATCGCAGGTTCACAGCCAGCCTCAGCTACTTAGTGAGGCTCTCCACAATTTGGTGAGATCCTGTTTCAAAATAAAAAGAATAAAAAATAGCCCTGAGGGGTGTAGCTCAGAGGTAGAATGCCCCTGGGTACAATCCCCAGTACCCCCAAATAAAAAAGGCAATAAGGTCCTCTCTCTCTCTTTCTACCTCCTTCTCTCTTTTTTCCTTTGGTGGTACTGGGGATTGAACCCAGGGGCATCTACCTCTGAGCTATGCCCAAAGCTCTAATTTATTTTTCAGTTTGAAACAGGATCTCGCTAAGTTGCTAAGGCTGGCCTTGAACCTGAAATTCTCCTTTCTCAGCCTCCCAAGTACTGAGATTATACGTCTAGTTAAGGGGGTTCTCTTAAAGCCTCAGTCTGAAACCATGAGTTCTGACCCTGGAGAGAAAAGAATTTGTCCATTTGGCTGTGGAGTCTGGGACTTAAAAGCTCTCTAGTATAAAAGATAGAGTAGGCTGAGCTGGTGGTGCAGCTATACCCAGCTACTCAGGAAGGTTAGGCAGCAGGACTGTAAATTCAAGCCCAGCTATGGCAATTTAGTAAGACCCTGTCCCAAATAAAACAAAAGGACTGGAGATACAGCTCAGCAGTAGAGTGCTTGTCTAGCATAGTATTGTGATACTTAAAAAAAAAAAAAAGTCAATTTTAGTAACCATGGTCTGGAACATGGAGAAACTCTGAATAAAGTAGAAGAAAAGCATGCTTAAACTTGAATCATAATTTTCCCAAGGTGACAATAGAATGAAAAGGTCCACATAGGGAGGGGACTGCTAAATCTTGTTTGTTACTATGACCTTTGTTCTGAGATTAAGCTTTTCCTAGACCTTTCATAATCACCAAAGTTTTGAGGACTCAGGGGAGAAGCACTCACCTTTCTACCTATTTCAGCCTCTTCTACCCCAAACCCCTGCCTTAATACTGGGGATTGAAACCCAGGGGCCTTTTACCTACAAGCCACACTCCTAGCCCCATGTTTTTATTTTTATTTACTTATTTTGCAGTACTGGGGATGGAACCCAGGGGCATTCTACATTCGAGCTATACTCCCAGCCCTATTTTTTTATTCTTTATTTTGAAACAAGATCTCATTGAGTTGCAAAGGGCCTAAGTAGCTGAGGTTGTCCACAAACCACGATCCTGTCTCAGCCTCCTAAATCCTGGGATTACAAGCATCTGCCATGAAGCCTGAATTCCCACACAATTTCTTGTTGTTGTTGCCTCTTCTTTTTCTTCTTCTTCCTCTTCCTCCTCCTCCCCCTCCCCCTCCTTCTCCTCTGGGCATTCTACCTCTGAGCTATACCCCTAACCCTATTTTTAAGTCTTTATTTTGTTTTTGTTTTTGTGGTACTGGGGATAAAACCCAAGAGCATTCTACCTCCAAGCTACACCCCCAGCCCTATTTTTATTCTTTATTTGAAACAGGGTCTCACTGAGTTGCAAAGGGCCTAAGTAGTAGCTGAGGCTGTCCCCGAACCATGATCCTCCTGTCTTGGCCTCCCAAATGCTGAGATTACAAGCATGTGCCACCACGTCCGGCTCTAAGTTTTTATTTTGAAACAGGGTCTCACTAAATTGTAGAAAGCCTCACTAGGTAGGTGAGTCTATCCTCGAACCTGTGATCCTCCTATATCAGTCTCCCAAGTACTGTTGGTTCTTCTTTTATATTGATTAAAAACAAAGTTTTACCTTTTGTGGATTCTATTTTCTTTTGAATAACTGGATAATGTATTATCCAGAAATGTCAAACAAACTTGGACTATAGCTAGTGTTGTATGGGGGAAGTGTTTCCTGCTGTACTTTTTCAACATTTGAATTTGGATACCTAGCGGGGTATGGGCTATCTTACTCCATAGTGCTTACCACTCCTTATTAGCTTATACTGGGCTGATCAACTTTTTCTTAAAGACTTTTAGTTTGAATCATTGATTTAGAATAAACTTGACTAAAGTTCAGGGTTAAGTAGGGTGATACACTGGTAAACAGACTTACAAAACATGAATGTTTACCTACATTTTTGGTTCTCCTGTAATAGGTTTACTGTGGAAGAGGTCATTTCCTCAGTTCTTAACACCTCTAAATCCACATCCTAAAAGGTATATCCGGAAGTGCCACCTTCCAACTGCTTCATGGTTCAAGTTTTTCTGTATGAGGAGTCTCTTCTTTGAATGATTGGTAATGAGAAGATCTGTCTTATCCAAGGAAACCTTTACACCCTACCACAGCGGTATGGCATTATTATACGGACACACACAGGAACAATGCAGAACAAGCATAACAACTGAGTCCATGATTTGTGCAAAAGGAGAGGGCAGAAAAGGCTTTACTCAAGTAATACACAGTTCAATGTAGGTTCGATGGTCCTTGAACCTTACCTGTACAGGTGTCACGGGTAATGCCTATTTTAGGGCCTCATGTAGATTTGGAACTCTCAAAAGTAATCCCCAAAGCCGGGCGTGGTGTCGCACGCTTGTAATCCCTGCATTCGGGAGGCTGAGACCGGAGGATCACGGTTTGCTGCCAGCCTCAGCTACTTAGTGAGGCTCTCCACAACTTAGTGAGAACCTGTTTCAAAATAAAGAATAAAAATAGGGCAGGGGTGTAGCTCAGAGGTCAAATGCCCCTGGGTTCCACCCCCAGACCCGTAAAAAAAAAAAAAAAAAGTTATCCCCAGTTGAGTTCTGTGATTTTTTTAAAATTTTCTTCCTTTCTTTTTTCTTTCTTTTTTTCAATGCTGGGAAACAAACACAGGGCTTCATACTTTTAGCAAAGCACTCAGTCACTGAGCCACACCCCAGAGATACTGGTGTTTTAAAATTAAGCTGTTGCCAGGTGTGGTGGCACACACCTATAATCCCAGTACTTGGAGGCTGAGACAGGAGAATCAAAGGTTCAAGGACAACATCAGCAATTTATGGAAACCCTGTTCCAAAATTAAAATAAAAGCCCTGTTTAGTGGCACACACTTGTAATCCCAATATATGGGAGGCTGAGACTGGAGGATCGGAGGTTCATGGACAGCCTCAGCTACTCAGTGAGGCCCTCTGCATTTTAATGAGACTCTGCTTCAAAATAAAAAAAAAGCTGGGTGTGTGGTGCATGCTTGTAATCCCAGCATTTGGGAGGCTGAGACAGAAGGATTGTGGTTCAAGGACAGCCTCAGCTACTTTATGAGGCCCTTTGCAACTCAGTGAGATCCTGTTTTAAAATAAAGAATAAAAAATAGGGACCGGGCATGGTGGCACACATTTGTAATCCCAGCATTCAGGAGGCTGAGACCGGAAGATCGCGGTTTGCGGACAGCTTCAGCTAATTAGTGAGGCCCTCTACAACTTAGTGAGACCCTGTTTCAAAACTAAAAAAGAATAAAAAATAGGGATGGGAGTGTAGCTCGGAGGTCAAATGCCCCTGGGTTCCATCCCCAGACCCACACACACACACACAAAAAAAATAGGGCTGGGGTGTAGCTCAGCGGTAGAATGCCCCTGGGTTCAATCCCCAGTACCACACACATATAAAATAAAATAAAATAGCAGGGCATGGTGGCGCACACTTGTAATCCCAGTATTCGGGAGGCTGAGACTGGGCAGCCTCAGCTACTTAGTGAGGCCCTCTGCAACTCAGTAAGACCCTGTTTCAAAATAAAGAATAAAAAAAATAGGGCCAGGAGTGTATCTCAGAGGTAGAATGTCCTTGGGTTTCATCCCCAGTAATGCAAAATAAATAAATAAATACATACATACATACATACATACATATATACATACAAATTAGGGTCAGGCATGGCAGTACATGCTTGTAATCCCAGTACTTGTGAGGCTGAGTCAATTTAGTGAGATGCTGTTTCTTTTTTTTTTCTTTTTTCTTTTTTTTTATTTCTTTTTATTGAAAGTATATGTTAGTGGCCCTTATCGAAGCTGCAGCTGCTTCCACATAGCTGCTGTGGTCAAAAAGGAGCCCAAAGTAACATTTTTCCTAGAAGGTCGCTGTAACTGATCTGCAACATTTCGGGAAAAGACAGTTCCTTTGTACCTGCTATTGCTTTTCTGTAAGGCTGAGGAACGAACCCAAGGCTGTGCCATATGAAGATTCCATGATTATTGAAGCAGAGTGAGGCCTGGGAGTCATGACAGTGAAGTGTAACAGCCGCAGGACCAGGTTCTGAAGGTCCCTGGCAGTGGTACTGAAGCATCTAAGACGACTAGCTTGTCCTGGCCCTTTGCTGTAGGCCAAGATCTAGGTGACCAGTAAAGCTGTCCTCATCTGATTACTGGTTTGCAGTTAGGGAACACCAGGGGAAGGAAGAGGCAGGGAAGACCAGTTCTGCAAACGTGTAAACAGCTTTTTGCTAATGCTGCAACTATGTGGATAATAAACTTTGGAAGTGTTAAAAAAAAAAAAAAAGAAAGTATATGTTATACATTTAATCTGTGTTTGGTGCCCTCTCCCCCTCCTCGCTTCCCTTCCCCCCTCCCGATACTTAATACCCAGGCTAACCTTGCTATATTCGTACTTTTACACCTATTTGGAAGTAGCCCCTCATCAATCAAGTTCAGCCTCCTTCCTCTTTTAGCTTTCCATTCAAACTTTGCTGAGATTTCCCTTCCATTATCTGGATTCCCTCTGGTATCCCCAATGCTCACTCGTTTGGGCATATTAGAGGAAACATATGTCCCTTCTCTTTCTGTGTTTGGCTGATCTCACTTAGCATAATGCTTTCCAGCACTTTCCATCTCTTTACGAATGACATGATTTTGTTCTTCTTTATAGCTGAATAGAATTCCATTGTGTGAGATGCTGTTTCAAAATAAAGAATAAAAAATAGGGATAGGGATGTAATTCTGAGATAGAATGCCCCTGGGTTCAATCTCCAGTACTGAAAAAAAAAAAAAAATTAGGGCTGGGGGTGTTTCTTAGAAGTAGAATGTCCCTGGGTTCAACCCCCAGTGAGCCCCCCACTCCACACACACAGCAAAAAACTGTTAAAAAAAAAATAAAACATGTACCAGTTGAGCGTGGTGGGGTATACCTGTACTCCCAGTATTTGGGAGGCTGAGATAGGAGGATCAGAGATTTGAGGCCAGCCTCAGCAATTTAGCAAGACTTTGTTTCAAAATTAGAAAAAGGACTGGGGGTATAGCCTGGAGGTAGAATGCGCCTGGGTTAAATACCAAAAAACATATAAACCCCCCCTTACAAAAAAAAAAAAAACAAAAAAAAAACAATGTTTCTGTCGTCAATTTAGCTGCCTGAAGACTCACAGTACTTCAAATTTAGATGAATGGGGGGAGTTCCCTGCAACATACCTCAGTTTCAAAGGCTGCTTTCATAATGGTTATTTAGCTCAACTGAGGTTTTTTCTAAGTCAGGATGGTCTCACTTTACATTTTTGTGTCCTGTGGTATTACGATGAAGGACATCTACTTACGTAATTTTGGTGAAAACTTCCTGATGATTCCAGACAATACAGATTATGTGATCTTCAGCAAATTACTTAACCTCTCTGTACCTGTATCTGTTTGTAAAATGGGGATTATAATAGTTCCTAGTTTATAGCACTTCTGTGAGGAGTTAATACATTTATATAAATTACTTAGAGCAATGCCTGATATATACTAATATCCCATAAACCTTAGCTGCCATAAGTATATTTTTATTATTATTTGTGGCACTGGGAATTAAATCCAGGGTCATTCAATCTCTGAGCTATACTCCAGCCCTATTTTGTTTTTTATTGTGAAACGGGGTCTGGCTAAGTTGCTGAGGGTTTTGCTAAATTGCTGAGGCTGACCTCAACCCTCTGTGATCCTCCTGTCTCAGCCTCCCAAGTGCTGGGATTTTAGGTGTGCCACCATGCCCAGCTTGTTATTACTATTATTATTAAAATCTTCTCTATCGGCCGGGCGTGGTGGCGCACGCTTGTAATCCCTGTGCTTGGGAGGCAGAGACAGGAGGATCGTGCAGGTTCGAAGCCAGCCGCACGCGCTGGCTTAGGAGACCCTGTTTCCAAATAAAAAAGTATAAAAAATAGGTCTGGGAGTGTAGCCTGGAGGTAGAAGGGCTTCCAGGAACCCCAGTACCAAAAAAAAAAAAAAAAAAAAAAAAAAAAAAAAAAAAAATCTTCTCTATCTTGTCTAAAATACTTTACCAAAGACAAGAAGGAAAGAAGAAAGAAAAATGCTCAGTATTAGGACTTTAGTGGCCAGGGTCAAAGAAGGAAACAGCGTCTGGTAAATAGGTGGGGCCACATATAAAGTGAATACTTGCCAGGGAACTTTTTGTGGTACTGGGGCTGGAACCCAGGACATTCTACCTCTGAGCTACACCCCCAGCCCTATTTTTTATTCTTTATTTTGAAACAGGTTTTCACTAAATTGATGAAGGCCTCACTAAGTAGCTGAGGCTGGCCGTGAACCTGTAATCCTCCTGTCTCAGACTCCCCAAGTACTGGGATTACAAGCGTGCGCCATCATGCTTTAGGGAAGATCTTAAGAAGTGATGTAGGTTGCAGAGAGCATGGTCCAAAACTATCCTGTGAGCCAGACGTGGTGGTGCACGCTTGTAATCCCAGTGCTTGGGAGGCTGAGACAGGAGGATCGCACGGGTTCGAAGCCAGCCTCAGCTACTTAGTGAGGCTCTCAGCAACTTGGTGAGACCCTATTTCCAAATAAAATATAAAATGGGTCTGGGAGGATAGCCGGGAGGTAGAAAGACTCTGGGTTCCACCCCCAGTACCACCACCACCAAAAATAAATAAATAAATAAAACTATCCTGTGCTGGCAGAGACAAGAAAAAGATTCAAGTCATATTACACCACAGAACACAGTGAGGGATAGAAACAAGACTGCCATAGATAAAAGAGGATTGGGTGATCCAGTTGGAAAGAAATTGAATTAAGAGGCTGGGCATGATGGTGCAAGTTTGTAATTCCAGTACTTAGGAGCCTGAGACAGAAGGATTGGAGGTTTGAGGACAGCCTCAGCAAGCAGTGATACTCTCATCAACTTAGAGAGACCTTGTTTCAAAATAAAAATTAAAAAATAGGGCTAGGGGTGTATCTCAGAGGTTAGAATGCCCTTGGGCTCAATCTCTAAAACCAAAAAAGAAGAAAAAAATAGAGTAGATAGAGCCCCAAAGGAACGTCTTTAGCTATTTGTTCTCCATATTATTTGTATCACCACCTTTGAAGTCTTTATTATTTTATGTATATATGTATATATATAAATATGTATATATATACATGAATGAACAAACTAGAGATTAAACCCAGTGGCATTCTACTGCTGAGCTATACCCTCAGCCCTTTTCTAATTTGAAATAGGGTCTCATTATGTTGCTGAGGCTAGCCTCAAACCTGCATCCTCCTGACTCAGCCTCCCAAGTACTAGGATTACCAGCACCACTATGCCTAGCTTCCTTTAAAGTCTTAAGCATTATAGTCTAACACCATTTTTTTCAAAATTGAGTTTTTAAATCTAATTTTTAGATTTTATTTTTTTATTTGGTGTGTGTGTTACTGGGGATTTTTAAATTTTCAAACAGGGTCTTGCTGAGTTGCAGTGACTGGCCTCTAACCTTTGATCATTCTGTCTCAGCCTCCCACGTATTGAGATTATTGGCATGTGCCACCATGCCTGGCATAATTTTTAGACAATTGTTTTTTTTTTGTTGTTTTTTTTGCAATACCGGGGATAGAACCCAGGGGCATTGTGCCTCTGAGCTACACCCTCAGCCCTATTTTTAAGTCCCTGTTTTAATTTTTGAAACAGGGTCTCACTGAGTTGCGAAGTGCCTTGCTAAGTAGCTGAGGCTGTCTGTCAACAGCGATCCTCCAGTCTCCACCTCTTGAATGCTGGGATTACAAGTGTGTGCCACCATGCCTGGCCCCTCTAAACAATTATTAAGAAACTAAGTGACCCATGTTATAAAGCTGTTGCAAATATTTTAAAATGTGGGGTTAACAATTTAGCAAAGCACTTGCCTAGCACATGGGAAGCCCTAGGTTTGATCTCTGGCAACATATATACGTGTGTACACATGTGTGCACACACATAACTAGAAAATAGTGTGTGATTCCTTGAAAAACATGTATATAGGTAAGTGCACATAAATTATTTTCAAAGATATATAGATGCAGGAAAACAAATACTTGGTCAAATTTAGCAAACACACACACACAAAAACTGGTTGGAAATAATTTTTGACTAATTTGTCTTGCTGAAGGAATTTTTATTGTAAGTAATTTATTTCCTATTAAACTGTTTTAACTGAATTATCTTGGGGTAGCAGGAAGCCAGAGAAGTAGCTGATTAGGATGCTAAGTTGACGCAGGCTGGATATAAGGCCAAAATGAGCAAGAGCTGAGGAGTGGGACAAGGTTAGGGAGTACGTCTCACCAGCACTGTGTCCTCAAAAAAAATGGCAGTTTCTTCACAGATCCAGATTTAGGCCCAGAGAAGCAGCCGGACTGCACTTGATGTATAAAATGACATTAGATGAAGATGCTCTGAACCAGACGGTCTTCAGCTTGAAAGAATGTTTTTAGAATTGGCATTTTCTCTTTTATTCTAGGTGTTTGCTCAGCAAACCCTTTTTACATACATAATTCAAAAGAAAATTTCAAGCCAGGCGTGGTGGCGCACGCTTGTAATTCCAGCACTTAGGAAGCTGAAACAGGAGGATCGCACAGGTTCAAAGCCAGCCTCAGCTACTTAGTGAAGCTCTCAGCAACTTTAGTGAGACCCTGTTTCTAAATAAAAATATAAAATAGGTCTGGGAGTATACCCCGGAGGTAGAAAGCCCCTGGGTTCCACCCCTAGTACCACCAAAAAAAAATTTCATTTTCATATTCCCTATTAAATTATGAGGGGGGGATATGTTTAAAAGAATATTTTCCTGCTCGGGGCCTCATGCCTGTAATCCCAATATTGGGGAGGCTGAAACAGGAGAATCACAGGTTTGAAGCCAGCCTTAGCAACTTAGTGACACCCTGTTTGCAAATAAATAATAAAATAGGACTGGGTGTAGCTCAGAGATAGCATGCTTCTGGGCTTAATACCCAGCATCACAGAAACAAACAAAAAAAAAAAAACAGAATATTTTCCTATGTTTATTGTCAGAAAAATAGGGAAAATAGCAACTTCTTATTTCCCACATCATAAATATGATAGAATAAGGAAAGAAAATTAAGTAGTTCCAGCTTTTCAGAGTACACTGTAATTTTATTTTTCTCCTTTTCAGATAAAGCAATTAAGCAACTTACCCAGCTTGAAGAGGATCTATATTACTATACTTTTCAAATTCTGCATTTGCACTTCTTTTTATTATTAATTTTTTTTCTTTTTTTTTTTTTGCGGTACTGGGGATGGAACCCAGGGGCATTCTACCTCCGAGCTACACCTTAGCCCTATTTTTTATTCTTTATTTTGAAACAGGGTCTCACTGAGTTGCAAAGGGCATAAGTAGCTGAGGCTGTCCGAAAACCACAATCCTGTCTCAGCCTCCCAAAAGCTGAGATTACTACTAACATGTGCCACTATACCAGGTTTACATTTGCATTTCTCATCCAGTCAATCATTTCTGAAGTTTTAACTCTTATCTTGAAATCTTCTAGCTTGCAAACAGTATAGCATTATCCTAAGGCAGATAATTACAGCATCATCCAGCCTACAGACCTTTAAGACATGTGAATCCTGGGAATTTTCGTATAAAGCTAAAGGCCACTAGAGAACACCATGTCTTTTCTGATTCTGATGTAATGAATTTGAATGACTTCATGACAAAACACTTTTTTTTTCAGTACTAGGGATGGAACCCAGGGGCATTCTACCCTTAACCACACCCCCATTCCTATTTTTTTATTCTTTATTTTGAAACAGGGTCTCACTGAGTTGCAAAAGGCCTCACCAAGTAGCTGAGGTGGTCTGGGAACTGTGATCCTCCTTTCTCAATCTCTGGAATGCTGGGATTACAAGCGTGTGCCACCACGCCTGGCTTGACAAAATATTTTTATCTTAAATATTGTACTTGATACAGAAAGGAGAACCTAGAGCTTCAGACTGTGGGTCTTCTGATTATTCCGTTTACTAGACTGGGCAGGGGGGAGGTGTTAAATAGTCTTTTATTTTAGATTCTCTGGGTCTTAATTTCTTTCTTTCTTTCTTTTTTATTTTTTGTTTTGTTTTGTTCTAGGGATGGTGTTAGTCCTTTAGGTTCTCTGGACCTTAATTTATTTCTCCCTCTCTCTCTTCTTTCTCTCTCTGGGCCTTAATTTATTTCTCTCTCTTTCTCTTTCTCTCTCTCTGGGCCTTAATTATTCTCTCTCTGTGCGTTAATTTACTTCTCTCTTCTCTCTCTCTGTTCTACGAATTGAATCCAGGGACATTCTACCTCAGAGCTAGACCCCAGCCCTATTGTTTTTTGAAACAAGTTCTCCCTGAATTGCTGGGGCTGGCTTTTAACCTAAGACCTTCCTGCCCCAGCCTTCCAGGTACTGGATTTACAGGTGTGTGCCACCAAGCTGCACCTTAATTTGCATTTCTGTGGAAGGTGGTGAGTGTGCATATTAGGCCTTCTCTCCAACCTCTTTTCACCCCCCCCCCCCCCCACCTAGAACTAGGGATTGAACCCAGGGCCATCCTACTTTTTTTTTTTTTTGGTGGTACTGGGGGTGGAACCCAGAGGCTTTCTACCTCCGGGCTATACTCCCAGACCTTTTTTTTTTTATATATTTTATTTGGAAACAGGGTCTCACTAAGCTGCTGAGAGCCTCACTAAGTAGCTGAGGCTGGCTTCGAACCCGTGCGATCCTCCTGTCTCAGCCTCCCAAGCGCGGGGATTACAAGCATGCACCACCATGTCCAGCGCCATCCTACCTTTGAGCTACACTCCCAGCCCTATTTAATTATTTTGAAACAAGATCTCGTTAAATTGCTGAGGCTGGCCTAGAATCTGTAATCCTCCTGACTCGGCCTCCCAAGTAACTGAGATTATAGACATGTGCCATCATATTGGGCTCTTCTCAGCCCTTAATTTTTATTTATTTATTTTTGTGTGTGTAGTATTGGGGATGGAACCCAGGAGCATTCTACTTCCGAGCTACACACTCAGACCTATTTTATATTTTATTTAGAAACAGGGTCTCACTAAGTTGCCCAGAGCCACATTAAGTAGCTTAGGCTGGCTTCGAACCTATGCAATCCTCCTGTCTCAGCCTCCTAAGTACTGGGATTATAAGCATGAGCCACCACGCCCAGCTTCAGCCCTTAATTTCTGATCCTACACTTTCTAGTTTATTTCTTCAATTTCTCCTGGCTTAAGTCAGGGAAAAAAATCTGTCAGAAGTGGCAAATAACTCATTTGATTTTGCCTGTACTACTTTATCGTATTTGCTGGCTTATCCACACTACTTTTTAGTTTCCTCTTATGCACTTTATAAAATAAATTACAATAATAGTAATTCATAAATACTTATAGAGCACTTTCCAGGATTTACCAACCACTTTTGCAAATATTATCTTACTTGATAATCACAGTAGTTCAGGTTTTAGGTATTATTTTCAGCTTACTTTGAGGATGAGACTAAAGACCAGAAGAGTTTAGTGAATTAAATATCCAGAATTTAGTTTATGGGCCCAGGTTTTATGATTGGAGCCACCATAAGGGGCTGCCTTTTCTTTTTTTACAATACTAAATCCCTAGCAGGGCAGTTTCAGGTTTTGTAGGGTCTGAGATATTTGTAATTTTGCTAGCTACATTAAAAAAAAAAAGAACATACAATTATAATACAAAACAGAGTCTGATCCCACGAAGACATTGTTAGGGCCCTGTTCAAGCCTTGGAAGGGGCCTATTCAAGTGAGGGGCCTTTAGGGTTAATCTTCAGGATTGAATTTCAATAAAAAATTTGGTTATCTTTTCTTTTTTTGTGTGTTAAAAGGGAATGAACTCAGGGCCTGGTATATGCTAGGCAAACAAGTCTACCATCGAGTTACATCTTCAGTCTCAAAAACAGATTTTCTTTTTTTTGTGGTACTGGGAATTGAACCCAGGGACATTCTACTTCCTAGCTACCCCCCCACTCCTATTTTTAATTATTTTTTAAACTTAGGTTCTAAGTTGCTGCTAAACTCATTAAGTTGCTGAGGCTGGTTTGAACATTAGTTCTTCCTGTCTCAGCCTCCCAAGTACTAGGATTACAGGCATGTGCTACCACACCCAGCAAAAAGTAGATTTTTCAAGATTAAAAAATTAAAATGAAAAAAAATTTAAAAATTAAAAATTAAATAAAAATTTAAAAAAATAAGTAAAGAAAAAAATAATAAAAACAGAACTGGGCTTGGTGGCACATGCTTGTAATTCCAGAGCTTTGGGAGGCTGAGACAGGAGGATCACACAGGTTCGAAGACAGCCTCAGCTACTGAGTGAGGCTCTCAGCAACTTAGTGAGACCCTGTTTCCAAATAAAGTATAAAATAGGTCTGGAAGTATAGCCTGGAGGTAGAAAAGCCCCTGGGTTCCACCCCCAGTACCACCAAAAAAAAGAAAAAGGAAAAAAAGAAAAAGAAAAAAACGGGCTGGAGATATAGTTTAGTGCCATAGCACATACCTAGTTAGCATTCTCTGGTTTGGTCTGTAGTGCATGCCTGTAATCCCAATACTTGGAAGGCCAATCCAGGAGGACCACAGGTTCCAGAGATCACCTCAGCAATTCAGAAGGTCCTCAGCAACTTAGTGAGACCCTGTTTCCAAAGAAAAAATAAAATAGGACTGGGGGTATAGCTCAGAGATAGAATGTCCCTGGGTTCAATCCCTAGTGAGACAGGCAGGCAGGTAGACAGACACACAGACATAGACACACAAACACACGAGGTCTGAAATATTAATTTTACTGTCATAATAAACCTATGAGGTAGGTATTATCCTTGTAGTACAGAGTAAAGAATGAGGCTCAGAAAGGTAAAATGACTTGCCTAAGGGCACAGAGTTAGTAAGTGCCAAGTATTAAAGTTGGAATCCAGGAAATCTGGCTCCCAGGTCTGTACGGTGAATTTACTACATGATGTTGCTGGGAATAATTATACCACTTCTCACTACATTCTACAGAGCAAGTGGATTTCCTTATAAATCACATCTGAACCAGTCTTCTAACTCAACTTTTCAAAACCTGAATGCTGTTCCTAGGACCTGATTTCCCAATCCCTACTCTTCCTCATTCTCAGGTTCTTTACTTGCAAAAAAGAAAAAACAAAAACTCCAAGGCCTGCTTCATAGGGTCATGAACAATCCTAAAATACTGCTATTTTAAGTCCTGGCCACCCCAATGGCCTGAAATGCCTTTCTCAGTTCTGCATTTGTTGATTGTAAAATGCAATTACTGCTCATAAGCAGTACTTGGCCATGGATTCTATACTGAAATCTATTAATATGTTGAACTCTCTTTTTCTTTTTGGTACTGGAGATTGAATCCAAGGGCATTCTACCTCTGAGCTACACCCCCCCAACCCTATCCTTATTTTGAAACAGGGTATTACTAGGTTGCTGACCAGTTTTGCTAAATTGCTGTAATCCTCCTGTAATCCTCCTGTCTCAGCCTCCCAAGTACTGATATTACGTATGTATCACCATGCCCAGCTCATATGTTGAGCTCTTACTGAAAACTTTTTATTGTATAAGAGGCAGAGTGGGTGAGAGAAATCACAGGGACCTCCCAGGATCTGACTCCCCAACCCCTACTCTTCCTCATTCTCAGGTTCTTCACTTGCAAAACAAGCAAACAAACAAAAAACTCCAAGGCCTGCTTCACAGGGTCAGGAAAATTAAGGCAAGGCCCTGAAATGAAGCAAATGCTCAACAAATATTGACTTGTGCCTGACAGTCTCCCCCTAAAACTTGTAAATTCTGAGCAGGCAGAATCTTTTTATCATACTTTTTGTATTTCTCAAGATAGACATCAGGGACATTCAGTAATTATTTAATTTAATCACTTCATCAGGCATTTTGATATCTGAACTTAGTTAAAAAAAAAAAAAGAGCCTATAATCCTAGTATTTGGGAGGCTGAGACAGGAAGATCTGCTGGAGTTCAGCCCCGGCAACTTAGAGAGGACCCCAGCAATCGAGTGAGACCCAGTTTCAAAGTAAATAAACAAACAAATAATAAAGGGGGGGGGGCTGGCCAGGCTTGGTGGAGCAAGCTTGTAATCACAGCATTCGGGAGTCTGAGACAGGAGGATTGCGGGTTTTCGGACAGCCTCAGCTACTTAGTGAGGCCCGTTGCAACTCAGACCCTGTTTCAAAATAAATAATTAAAAAAAAAAAAAAAAGGCTAGGCGTGTAGCTCAGAGGTAGAATGCCCCTGGGTTCCATCCCCAGTACAAAAAAAAAAAAAAAAAAAAAAATTGAAAATAGGGCTGGGGGATGTAGCTCGAGGTAGAATGCCCCTGGGTTCAAACTCCAGTACCGCAAAAATAACAACAAAAAGCAAAAAAATAATAAAAAAAAAACCGGGGGCTATAGCTCAGTGGTAAAATACTCTGGGGTTCAATCCCCAGTCAAAATATCAACAAAATCTACAATGGCTCTTGACAAAATCAGGCTCTGCGGGTGTCTGACTTCAAACATTGGCTTCTTCTAGCTTCCTGACTTTGGAAGTTACTTAACCTCTCTGAGCCTCAGGGCTTTATTCCTAATATGTCTGCTCCAGCATCGGCCTCACAGGGTTGTGGAGATTCTGCACATAATTCGGGTAACGCGTTTAGCGTATAATCTGCCCCAGCACCATTTGCTCAATCGTTCCTGTCCCCGACTTTCGGTGTCTAATAATTCGGTCTCCGTGTCTCCTCGCCCTCTTACCTGCTCTCCTCACCGACTTTTTAATACCCACCATTTATCAAATGCCACGGCCCCGGCAGTGTGGTCAGAAAGTTTCGCAAATTCTCTCAACGCTTCCTAGGAGCCTGCAAAGTGGCTTCTACTACTGTTGCCATTTTAGAGAGGAAACCGGCCCGCAGCGCGCGAGTGACTTCCCCTGGGTGGCGGCGCCCACGCCGGGCCGAGCTCCGGGCGGCGCCTCCGGGGCGGCTGCGCGCGGTCCATTCAAACGCGGCCCGGCGCTCCCGCGCGCTCCTCGGCTCCCCCGCGCCCCTCAGGGTCGGTCCCGGGCGGCGGCCCCCTGACTCTGCCCGCAGAAGACGGGCCGCGCGGGGATGAGCGTCCCGGGCCGCCGCCGCAGTGCGGGCGTGAGGGAGCGCGGCGCGCGGGCGATGCGGGCCTCGCGGGCGCGGGCACGCGGCGGGGAGGGGGCGCGGGCGCGGGCACGCGGCGGGGAGGGAGCGCGGCGCGCGGGCACGCGGGCGCGCGCGGCTGCGGGCGTCGGAGGCGCGAGTCCCCGCCGGGTGCTGGCGCGGCGGGGAGGGGGCGGCGGCCGCGAAGGCCAGCTCCGCCCCCTGTGCGCATGCTCCGGCCCCCGCGGGTTATAAGGCGGCCGCGCCAGCCCCGCCAGACAAAGTGGCGAGCTGCGACGTGACGAGCGGCCGCGTGGGTGCTCGGGCGCGGGCGAGGAGCTGCGGGCCGGCGGCGGCGGCGGGGACGCGGGCCGGGCCGGAGGAGCGCGGCGGCCGCCGCACGCTCGCGTAACGGTCAGTCGGCGGGTGGACCGCGAGCCGCCCGGCGCCGGCCGGACCGCGACCCCGAGCCTGCGCGGGCGGCGGCGGCTGAAGGGGACCTTGAGGGCGCGGGCGGGCGGCCGGGCGGGCGGCCGGGCAGGTGCGGGCCGGCGCGGGCGCAGCCGCGGTGACCTTGGGCGGCCGCGGGATGCTGCGGAGCGGCCGGCCGGCGCCGCGGCGGCTCACGTGGCGCTCGGACCCGCCGCCCCCGGGTGCGGGCGAGGACTCGGCGGCGTGCTTTGGACCCGCGGCGTCGCCCCGGCCTCCCGCCGGCCGGCTCGCGTCCCGCCGGCGCCCGGAGCGCGGCGCGGAGCCCGGGACGTGCGGGACGCGCCGGCCGCAGCCTCCCGCCGCGCTCAGCCGGCTCTTTGTCGTCCAACCTGTGGCTGCCGGGCGCCGCCACAGCGCCCTCGCCGAGGCGGCCCTGTGGGGAAGAGGCGAGAGGATAGCGTTATATTTGGGCAGCTGCAAGCGCATGGTGCCAAGTACATCCTTTCTTACGCATGCATTTTAGCGTTTCATTTCCTTGTCGTTACATATTTTATGGGGGCAACGAGCAGTTGCAAAAACTAGTTCGTAATCAGTCTAAAGCAGGAAACACACGTGTTACTACTCTATAGTCTTTTCCCGGGTCCCCAGCGGCTGATTATAAACTGGGTGTCTACTGATAGTATAAAGTTTACAAGCTACTAATTTACCATAACTAGTTTCGAACTTTTTAAAAATGATGGGTTCAAAATTAAATGTATACATGTCAGCTCACTGATAAATGCGGGATTAGTAACTACTGGTATTTCGCGATTGGATAAACTGAATAGTGTGAGTCTGGAAGCGTGTCCATAGGAATTAAGCCATTGATGGTTCTGTATCTTCAGTTTTTAAGTGTTAAATTATACCCATAAGACCAAGTCTTATAACCCGGGATACGACTTTGCTTTCATTTAATCATAGAGAATGATCAAGCATTTAAGACATCTAGTCTTTAAACAGGTAATGGTATGATTTATTTATTCGAACCAAAATCGAATATACTTAAGTTAATTCATTCTGTGTTTAAATAGGTGCTGTCTCATTGGCTTGCGGTGACCTTTATTAAGTATGCAGGCTAATGGTGCAAGGCATATATTTTGTGAGGTTTTTTTTTTTTTTTTTTTTTTTTTTTGGCGGTGGCACTAGGGATTGAACCCAGAGGTATTTTGCCTCTGAGCTACACACCTCCAGCCCTATTTAATTTTTTATTTGGAAGCAGGATTTCTTTAAGTTTCTGAGGCTGGCTTTGAACCAGTGATCCTCCTGACTCACCCTCTCTCAAATACTGGAATTACAGGCATGCCTGGCTTGTGAGATTTTTAATAGCAGAATAACTTTAAAGATTTAGCTGTAATTTGACACAATAAGCTGTAACATCCCTGAACAGATTAATCAGGATAGATCATATCACTATAAGATGAAACCAACTGATTAGTGTTCAGTACTTTATATGTCTTTTAGCCTTGTAAACATTAAAGCATATAATAGTTCTAAAAAGAATCTTAAAGACTAGTTTCTTAGGTTCCTTTATTTTCAAAGTGAAGCCAAAGAATTGACTAAATTATTGGGTCTGAAAACTTGTTAATGGTTGGGAGGAAACTATGTGTATCTTTTTTTTCTTTTCTTCTTTTTTTTTTTTTCCTTTGGTGGTACTGGGGTTCCTGGAAGCCCTTCTACCTCCGGGTTACACTCCCAGACCTATTTTTTTAATATATATTTTTATTTGGAAACAGGGTCTCTTAAGCCAGCACAGTGAACCTGCCCTATCCTCCTGTCTCCTCCTCCCAAGTGTGGGGATTACAAGCGTGAGCCACCATGCCCAGCTTATGTGTATCTTTTGACTTTTTTTTTTTTTTTTTTGGTACTGAGTCCAGCCCCTTTTATTTTTTATTTTGAAACAGGATCTTGCTAAGTGGATGATGTTGGCCTGGAATCTATGTTCCTCCTTGTCTCAGCTTCCCAAGTTTTGGGGTTATAGGCATGTGCCACCATGCCTGGCTTTGGCTCATATTTTGTCAGATTGGTAGTCCTGAGTTTTCTCTAAAATTGTATATATGGGTATATATTATCTCAGGCTCAAAGTAGACTTTTAGAGTAATAAATTCCTTATTCTTGTCCTTCCTTCCTATGGTGTTTCCAGTTTACTTGATAATGTACATTTCTGTGCAGAATTCAGATCTCTGTGTAGATGCTTATGTGGCTGGCTGTGGTGTGTGTGTGTGTGTGTGTGTGTGTGTGTGTGTGTGTGTGTGTGTGTGTTTTCCAGAGGACTAGGAAGATGGATTTTGAGTATGAGGAAAACAGTCTGGTTGTGGATTTTATATATTCACCAGTTTGTTACTGGCTCCCAGACACTATGTGAAACTTAGAATTCAGCAATGAACTCTCAGTACTTACCCTCCTGGGGTCTATAGTATGAATTTGAATAGATAAAATACATTTTTTTTTTTTTTTTGGTACTAGGGATTGAGTCCAGGGGCATTCTACTTCTAAACTATACCCCCAGCCCTTTTATTTCTTGTTTTGAAAACAGAGTCTCTGTAGATTGCCAAGTCTTGCTACTTGGTGAGGCTGTCCTTGAACGTAGGCCCTTCTGTCTCATTCTCCCAAGTACTGGAATTACAGGTGTATATTACCATGCCTGGCTATAGCAAAAACAAATATTATTTTTATTAGTAAAAACAAATATTGAGTGTTATGATAGAAGTATAGGTTTCTGTGGGAACTAATAAGGTATTTTGTAGGTGCGAGAAGACAGTGGAGAAGAAATCTGGGGAGACCTTTCTAAGAAAATGCTATTTAGTAAGAGAGCCTTGAGGGATTAGTAGGAGCTAGGCTGACAAGGGAGTGAGAATAGGTGAAAAGGAGCATTTCAGGCCTGGCATGATAGTGCATGTCTGTAAACCCAGTACTTGGGAAGATGACATAGGATCATAAAGAAAAGGTTCACAGGGAATGAGAAAGGATAGAAGAATATCAGATAAATGAGGGCCTTACATCGTTTTAAAGAATTGCAGAGGAAGTCAGGTGTGGTGGCACATCCCAGCATTTGGGACGCTGAGACAGGATTGCAGGTTTGCGGACAGCCTCAGCTACTACTTAGTGAGGCCCTTTGCAACTCAGTGAGACCCTGTTTCAAAATAAAGAATAAGCTGTGTGTGGTGGCACAGGCTTACAGTAATCTCAGCATTTGGGAGTCTGAGACAGGAGGATCCGGGTTCATGGACAGCCTCAGCTACTTAGTGAGGCTCTTTGCAACTCAATGAGACCCTGTTTCAAAATAAAGAATAAAAAATAGGGCAGAGGATGTATTTCGGAGGTAAAATGCCCCTGAGTTCCGTCCCCAGTACCGCAAAACAAAACAAAAAACAAAAACAAAAAGAATTTTAAAAAATAGGGCTGGGTGTATAGCTTGAAGGTAGAATGCCCCTGGGTTTCATCCCCAGTACCACAAAAAGAATAAAAAATAGGGCTGGGGCTCTAACTTGGAGGTAGAATGCCCCTGTATTCCATCCTCAGTACTGGGGGGGGGGGAGCAGAAGAGACTAAATAGAAAAATTTGAAGGGACACTCTTTAAGCTGATCAAAGCATTTCAAAGGGTTCTTTTCTGGGGGAAGGTACTGGGCTTTGAACTCAGCTCTGAGCTCTACCCCCAACCCTTTTGGTCTCTTGCTGGGTGTGGTGACGCACGCTTGTAATCCCTGTGCTTGGGAGGCAGAGACAGGAGGATCATGCAGGTTAAAAGCCAGCCTCTCTGGCTTAAGAGACCCTGTTTCAAAATAAAAACATAAAATATGTCTGGGAGTGTAACCCAGAGGTAGAAGGGTTTCCAGGAACCCCAGTACCACCAAAAAAAACCAAACAAACAAAAAGGTTTCTTTACGTTATGATGCTGGGGCTGGTTTTATACCTGGGATCCTCCTGTCTCAGCCTCTCAATAAAGGTATGTGCTTCCTTAAAAAACAGAAAAGCAGTCAAAACAGCAGTAACAATCTTACGAATATGGTGGTTAGTTCCACCACAACAGTAAGATTGGCTGCAAGGGCTGAGCCACTGAAGGTGGCTGATGATTTATGCTACATTAGAATTCAGCTCTTTCAGCCAGGTGTGGTGGTGCAAGCCTATATAATCTCAGTACTTGCTGAGACAAGAGAATCATAGTTTTAAGGACAGCTTTGTACTCTCGTCAACCTATTGAGACCCTTTTCAAAATAAAAACAAAATAGGGCTGGGTGTAGCTTGGAGGTAGAATGTCCATGGGTTAAATCCTAGTACAAAAAAAAAAAAAAAATCCAGCTCTTTTCAGTTGTCCAAATCATCTCACTGCTAAACCCAGAATAATATTGTTGAATTTGATTTTATTACACCAATTTAGTCTTGTATAAAGGAGAAAGTGTTCAAAATGTACTGGTATTATAAGTTGCACCTTTGATCATGGGTTGAAAAAGTAAGTGTTCCCTATGATTTTGTTCTTCCTATGTAAATCTTCTGAAGTTGTGTGTGTGTGTGTGTGTGTGTGTGGTAGTAGGGATTGAATCCAGGGGCATTCTAACTGAGCTATACCCTCATACCCCATTTATTTATTTTTTATTTTGAAACAGGGTCTCACTGAGTTGTTGAAGGTGGCCTGTAATCCTCCTGTCTCAGCCTCCCAAGTACTGGGATTATAGGTGTGTGCCACTATACATGGCTTACTCCTAACCCTTTTTATTTTTTATTTTGAAATAGGTTATTGATAAATTGCTGAGGCTGTCCTTGAACCTGCCATTTTGTATCCACCTCCTAAACCATTTGGCCATTAACTTTAAACATAAGATGTACTTGGAATTGCTTAAAACCTTTTCTTAAACAGCACACTGTATTACTTCCTGCCTTTAATTTGCTCAAATGAAGAACCTCTGAAGAGGCCTGTCAACCTCAGGTTTGAAATACCTGGCTTTGTGAGATTCTCCTGTCTCAGCCACCCAAGTACTGGATTACAAGTGTGCGCCACCATGCCGGCTCTATATTATTATTATTTTTATTTTTATTTTTATTTTTGAAACAAGATCTCGCTAATTTGTGGAGGGCCTCACTAAGTAGCTGAGGCTGGCGGTGAATCTGTGATCTCCTTTCTTAGCCTCCCAAGTACTGAGATTACAAAGGTGTGCCACCACGCCCAGCTGAAATTGTATATTTCTAATAAAGGAATTGGTAATTATCTTAATGAACAACATAGTTTAAGATTTATATTGTCAGTAGTTAAAAAGACTAATTGTAGTATATTTTGAAGTAATAATACTAACTTTTTGATCTTTAGTGTCTGTGAAGCTGTTTATTTGTTTGTTTTTCAGTACTGGGGATTGAACCCAGGGGCATTCTACCTTGGAGCTACACTCCAGCCCTAGTTTTTATTCTTTATTTTGTAGCAGGGTCTCACTGAGTTGCAAAGGGCCTCACCAAGTAGTAGCTTGAGACTGGTGGCGAACTGGGATCTTCATATCTCTGCCTCCCAAATGCTGGGATTACAAGTGTGCACCCCCAGCCGGGCGTGGTGGCGCACGCTTGGCGTGGTGGCGCACGCTTGTAATCCCCGCGCTTGGGAGGCAGAGACAGGAGGATCGCGCAGGTTCGAAGCCAGCTGCGCGCGCTGGCTTAGGAGACCCTGTTTCCAAATATAAAATGTAAAAATAGGTCTGGGAGTGTAGCCTGGAGGTAGAAGGGCTTCCAGGAACCCCAGTACCACCAAAACAAAAACAAAAAAACAAGTGTGCACCCCCATGCACATGTTTTTATGCTTTTACTGGTGCATAAAACCTCACATGCAGTTCATAGTGATAGTGGCCTCCATGCACACAGCACTTGGTGGGCTTTCCCCTGTTACTAGTGTGTATGTATGTGTGCATGTGTGTGTTACTGAGCCCAGCAGTGCCCTACCACTGAGCTGCATCCTAGTCTGTTTTTTGTTTTGTTTTTAATTTGAAGCAGGGTCTTGCCAAGTTGCCCAGGCTGGCCTTGACTTTGCAATCCTCCTGGCTTAGCCTATTGAGTAAACTGAGATCATAGGAGTGCACCATGCTGGATTGAGAAAAATAATATGTAATGTGCTTTGAAAGCTTTTAGAATGTGAATAAAGCCTTGAAATGAACTGTTAATATATTACTCTGTTATTAGTCCTTAGAGATTTTTATATAAGACTATAGTGTTAATTCTGTGAGTAAGTAGTTTAACTCAGTCTTTTGCAAGAAAAGGAAAAGGCTTCTCTGTTGTTTTTCTTCTTTTTTGTGTGTGGTACTGGGCATTTGAACCCACGGGCTATACCTCTAGCCCAATTTTTTTTTTTTTTTTTCCGGTGCCAGGGATGGAACCTAGGAGCACTGTACCTCTGAGCTACACCCCCAGCCCTATATTTTTATTCTTTTTTTTTTTTTTATATAGGGTCTCACTGAGATTGTGAAGGACTTCATTAAGTAGCTGAGGCTGTCTATGAACACGATTCCTCTGGTCTCCACCTCCCAAATGCTGGGATTTCAAGTCTGTACCCGGGCTTTTTTTTTTTTTTTTTTTTTTGGAAACAAGGTTTTACAAATTTGGGGAGGGCCACCTCGCTAAACTGCTGAGGTTGGCCGTGAGCCTGTTATACTCACGTCTCAGCCTCCCAACCACTGGGATTACAGGTGCCGACCATTATACCTCTCTTCTTCGTCCTCCTCCCTCTCCCCTTTTTTTGGTGCTGGGGATTGAACCCAGGGGCATTCTGCCTCCAAGCTCCAGCCTTATTTTATTTTTTATTTGGAAACAGGTCTCACTGAGTTAGTAAGAGCCTTGCTAAGTTGCTGAGGCTGAATGTGAACCTGAGCTCCTCCTGACTCAACCTCCCAAGTACTGGGATTACATGTGTGTGCCACTATGCCTGGTTCTGGCTTCTTAATGAATTTGTAATCTATTTATTCTATTAGCCCTCAGAATACTGGGTCTGAAGTAGATTCTAGCAGAAATGCTACCTAATTATATTCAAATGTTCATTTATATTCAAAGGACATAAATGATATAATCCTGACAACATACTTGTTTGTAATTTTAATATAGCCACTATCTTTCTTCAGATTCCAAAAGAAGGTAGGTCATGTGTTAATAATTGAAACTGCCCACTGAGATCTTGATTTGTTGAATATAATTTGGTTACTGTAGAGAATAAAACATATATAGGTATTTGTTTAGAAAATAATCTGGAATTCTGCCAAGCAAAATCTAACATTGATGGATATGGTGTCTACTTTTTTCAATATTACTCATTGTTAATAGTTTATAAAATATGAAATGGGTCTATATTGTGAAACTTTTGGCTAACCAAGAAATAGGTTTACATATGAAAGAGACACAACTCAGAATATAAATAATAGTTTTCAGTTTGTAAGAAGATAAAAATGAATCTTTAGAGAAGGCAAAATGGGGGGGTTAGCTCTGTATAGTGCTTAGCGTGAACTGGGCTGAGGCTTTGGATTCAATCCCCAGCACTTCCCCACACACATCCAAAACAAGAAAACCCTCCCCCCAGTAAAAACCACACGAAAATAAAAAACTTGTTAGTCTCTGTCCAGGTCATTAGGTTCAAAGAACATAACATCACTGAAAAGGGTTTTGAAAAACTAGGAAAATCAGACTTCTTAAAGTTTACCTAATGCTAAATTTGGTCATAATGATAAATTTTTCCAAAGTAGAAAATTAACTCCTGTCCTTAATTCATGATCTAAAAACATATACTAAGTTAGAATATTGCTTACAAAGGAAGAAATAGACATACAACTTGTTATTTAGAGTTTTCAAAGTGCTACCCAAGAAACATTCTAAGATATCATAGAGGAAACTTATTCTATGTGGCAAGATGTATTCAGAAAAATATGGATATTACCTTTTGTTAGCTATATTGAAACCATCAGTTAATGGAAGGCATTTTATTTTTGCAAATTACTGAGTATTCCTATTGTATCACATTTGTGAATCTGGAACAAAATTATACTGTCTTTGACTTGGTTTTTAGAACTAAAGTATCTTAAAGCAGTGGTGCCCTTGATGACTATGCCCTTTTCCCCTAGAGAAACATGAGGTTGCCCGTTGAGAACTTAAATCACCTGACATGTGATTATATTATTAACCATACATTCATTCTTTAAAAGTCCCTTACCAGCCAGGCATGGTGGCACATGCTTGTAATATCAGTACTAGGGAGGCTGAGATAAGAGGATCACAGGTTTGGCCAGCCTCAGTTATTTAGTGAGGCCCTCTACAACTTAGACCCTGTTTCAGAGGTAGAATGCCTCTGAGTTCCATCCCTAGTATCACCAGAAATTTTAAAAAGTCCCCTACCTTATCATCCTACTCCTCTTCCAATTCTGTTACAGCTATCCTTAATTGAAGTGTCTATGCCCACCCCCCTTTATGAGACAGAAAAGCCTCAGTTTTGCTAGTAGGTAGGAGAAGCACTAATGATACAACAGTATCAAAGATTAGGAAATTTTTATACATTGTTTTATTTATTTTTACGTGTGGTACTAGGGATTGAATCCAGGGGCAAGGGCATTCTACCTCTGAGCTATACTCCCAGCCCAATTTTTATGTCTTATTTTGAAACATGGTCTCAGTAAGTTGTGGTGGGCCTCACTAAATTGCTGACACTGAACACCAGCCTGGATCCTCCTTGTCTCAGCCTCCCAAGTACTGGGATTAGAGATGTATTTCACCATGCCAGGCACTCCCCAGCTCTATTTCAATATAGGGTCTCACTAAATTTCTGAGGTTTGACCTTGTCCTGACTCATCAGTCTTTCAAATAGCTTGGATTACAGGTCTGTGTGCACTATAGTATCCAGTGACTTATTTTTTTTTGGGGGGGGGGGGGATTGAACTTCAAGGGCATTCTACCTCCCAACTATACCCCCAGTCCTTTTTGTTTTTTGACGCAGGGTCTTGCTAAGTGGCTGGGGCTGACCTCAAACCTGCAGCCCTCCTGTCACAGACTCCCAAGTACTGGGGTTATAGGTGGGTGCCACCAAGCTTGGCTGGTTTGTCATCTTTTAAAACTTTGCTACTTTATTTTTCTTTATTAATACTTGTTCTTTATACTTAATGTTGTTTGGAAAAGCCAAACAATATAAGCATATGCAAGGAAGATATTATCTTTCTCTTTTAATCTCCAACAATGATAACATTTTATGTGTACTTACCAGAACTTATTTAATTTACTAAATTTGTTTTCCTGTTTATTGCCTTTCCCAGAATCTAAGTTCTGTGAGGGTAGGCACTATTTCTGTCCTATCACTTGCACTTCAAGCACTCAAATTTTGATGAATGAACAAAAAGGTTGGTGTATATCTTAACTATATTTGTAAGAAATTACTATACAGCTCTGGGATCCTTTTACCTTCAAGCTCTACCCCCTCAGTCTGATTTCATTTCTTTATTTGGAAACAGGGTCTCACTAGATTTCTGAGAGCCTTGCTACCTGCCATCCTTCCATCTCAGCCTCCCAAGTACGGGAATTACGAGCATGCACCACCATACCCAGCAGGATTCTTTTTTTTTTTTTTTTTTTCTTTTTCTTTTTGCAGGTCTGGAGATGGAACCCAGAGGCATTTGACCTCGGAGCTACACCCCCTGCCCAATTTTTTATTCTTTATTTTGAAACAGGGTCTCACTAAGTTGCAGAGGGCCTCACTAAGTAGCTGAGGCTATCTGCGAACCGCAATCCTCGGGTCTCAGCCTCCCAAATACTGGGATTAAAAGCATGCACCACCACGCCTGGCAGGATTCATAATTTTTAAAACTCTTGATAATTTAGGATATTGACAATTGACCTTTTTTTTTGGTATGGTGTTAGGAATTAAACCCAGTGCTTTGTGCATGCTAGGCAAGTGTTCTACCACTGAGCTACATCTTCAGTCTCTCATATTTTATTGGACTAATAAAAACTAACCCTTGTTCTTTGGGGTTGTAGGGCTCATAAAAAACTTATGTCTTAGTTTGTACGTGTAGAAAGGAATGGTGAAATTGCCAAAGAATGCAGTGTTGCCATTTAAGAAGTTGTTAATAGAGATTAAAGAATTAATTTGCTATTATGAAATTTACTTCCCACCTTGGATGATATACTTAATTCCTAGTGGCCTTTATTGTTTTCTTTATGAACTAGTAATTCACAGGTAGCAATGTGAAAATATGTCATTTGCTATTTCCTTAAAAGGAATAATTGGTGCAAAATTGGGATCAGAACTCTGATAATTAAAAAATGTCAACTTAAAAATAATATTAAGCTAGGCATGGTGGCATATGCTTGTAATATCAGTATATGGGAGGCTGAGACAGGATCACAGGTTCAAGGCCAGCCTCATCTATTTAGTGAGGCCTTCTACAACTTAGTGAGACCATTTCAAAATTAAAAATAGGGCTGGAGTACACATGTAGTTCAGAGGTAGAATGATCCTGGGTTCAGTCCTCAGTACTACAAAAAATAAAATGAAATAAGTTTTCTTTTTGTGTGTGTGTGTATGTGTGGTACTGGGGATGGAACCCAGGGGCATTGTACCTCTGAGCTACACCCCCAGCCCCATTTTTTATTCTGAAACAGGGTCTTACTGAGTTTCCAAAGGTCCTCACTAAGTAGTTGAGGTTGTCCACAAACTGCTATCCTCTTATCTCAGCCTCCCAAATGCTGGGATTACAAGCGTGCACCACCACGCCCAACTAAAAATATTTTCATTTTTGGCTGTTTTTTTCCCAGTACTGGGGATGGAACCCTAGGGCATTTTCTGCTTCTGAGGTTCATTCCCAGCTTGATTTTATTTTTTTATTTTGAAACAAGGTCTGGCTAGTTTGATGAGTTTCACTACTTGCTGAGACTCTCGAAAGCTGTGGTCCTCCTACCTCAGCCTCCAAAGGACTAGGATTACAGGTGTATGCCATCACACCCAGCTAAATTAATGGTTTAAAATGGACAATCTAAGCTGGTTGTGGTAGAATACGCCTCTAATCCTAGTACTTGGGAGACTGAAACTGGAGGATTGCCAGTTCGAGGTCAGCCTTAGCAACTTAATGAGACACTGTTTCAAAAGAAGAAATAAAGCCAGGTGTGGTGGCACACGCTTGTAATCCCAGCATTTGGGAGGCTGAGACCTGGAGGATCGCGGTTTGCGAACAGCCTCAGCTACTTAGTGAGGCCCTCTGCAACTCAGTGAGACCCTGTTTCAAAAATAAAGAATAAAAAATAGGGCAGGGGGTATAGCTCGGAGGTCAAATGCCCCTGCGTTCCATCCCCAGACCCGCAAAGAAAGAAAGAAAGAAAGAAAGATAGATTGGGCTGGGTGTGTAGCTCAGAGGTAGAATGCCCTTGAGTTCAATCCCCATTACCACAAAAATAACTACATACATATATACATACATACATACATACATACATACAAGATAGCCATTCTGAAATCATGGTGGTTTGGGGACTCCTCAGAAGTCTCATGGCTCTTTCATGGTTAGGGTCTGAGATTCTACCTTATAACTAAGCCTTAAGAAACTGTATAGCAAAGTGTGGTGGTATACCGCTGTAATCGCAGCTACACAGTAGCCTGAAGCAGAAAGATCACAAGTATGTAAGATTTTAAATGGCTGGAGATGTAACTCAGTGGTAGAGCACTTGTGTAGCATGTGTGGGGCTCTGGACTTAATCCCTGGTACTGCAAAAACAAAAAACAAAGTTTTGGTATATTTATCAAAGAGAAATACTCAGTTATCTGAAAAGGCTGTCAATATACTCCTTTTTCAACTACACATCTGCTTAAAGTGGCCTAATAAAGTGGTCTTTGAGCTGGGTGTGGTGGCACATGCTTATAATCCCAGCATTCTAGAGGCTGATACCGGAGGTTTGCGGACAGCCTCAGTTACTTAGTGAGGACCTCCACAATTTAGTGAGACCTTGTTTCAAAATAAGGAATAAAAAATAGGGCAGGGGGTGTAGCTCGGAGGTTGGATGCCCCTGGGTTTCACCCCCGTACCACAAAAAACGTGGTCTTCAGTCACCCCCCATTATTATATCTTGTATTCTCAGGTTCAGAGTCTTTACTACAAACTGGGCATGGTGGCACATGCTTATAATCCCAGCAATTGGGAGGCTGAGACAGGAGGATCACGTAGCCAGCCTCAGGTACTGAGTGAGGCTCTCATCAACTTAGTGAGGCCCTGTTTCCAAATAAAGTATAAAATAGGTCTGAGAGTATAGCCCGGAGGTAGAAAGTCCCTGGGTTCCACCCCCTGTACCACAATATACATACATACATACATACATACATACATACATACATACATACATATTAAAAAATCTTTACCCCAGCCTTTGAGCCATCAGGGTTGGACTTTTTCTACTTTTCCAGTCTCCTCAACCCCCAACCTTTTTTTGGAATGATAGGGGAGGTATGTAGATGTTTGGAAGTTTGCAAAGACTAGTCTCTACTCTTGAAAGCCCCCCACCCCTCGGTGGTAGTGGTGATGGTATTGGGGATTGAGCTAAGGGGCATTCTACCTCAGCTAGACCAGATTTTGAAACAGGGTCTCACTAAATTGCTGAGGCTGACTTCAAACCTGCAGTCTTACTGTCTTAGCCTCTCAAGTACTGAGATTATAGGTGTGCTCCATCATCAGCCTTCTTTAAAGATTCTTTATATATAGTTTGATCAAAAATGTATTTTTTAATTGTTGAATGTTTGGTTACTTGGGTCCAGTGGGTTGTATTTTTGCTTTCACTGATGCCTTCCCTTTGGTTTAGGGAGAGATTCTGGGAATGAACCTAGGGCCTGGTGCATGCTAGGCACACATTCTACCACTGAGCTACGCTGCCAGCCTGATTTTGTTTTGGCATTTTCCACTGTATTCAGTTTAATACTGGAAAAGAAGGTAAATGAAGGCAAGATTTCCTACTTCTTCCTTCTTGGAGGTTATCTTGGGGCAAGTGATTCTATAAGCCGTGAAGCTGGATTAAGGCCATTTATAAAGAGGAAGAGATTAGCTACTTTAGCAGCAATATCTTCAGTAAATCAGCCTTCTGGATTTGAGTGTTTCTACGTGAATTTGTAACCTAGAACTAATTTGCACTTAGTAATAAATAATAATAATAATTTTTTATCATTATTATTATCATTATTATTATTATTTTGGTGGTACTGGGGGTGAAACCCAGGGGCTTTCTACCTCTGGGCTACACTCCCAGACCTATTTTTTATATATTTTTATTTGGAAACAGGGTCTCTTAAGCCAGCACGGCTGGCTTTGAACCTGTGCGATCCTCCTGTCTCCGCCTCCCAAGACCGGGGATTACAAGCGTGCGCCACCACATCTGGCCTGTTAGTCCTTTTAGCCTTTGGACTTAACACACACAAAAATGTATATGCTTTCCTTCCCAATAGTCTCTGAATAATGAGCAAGGGACCTTACTTTTAATTTACTTTTTTAGTGAGCCATTCTATAAGTAGAATTACTTATAGCTGAGTTTTGCCAGTTAAAAAGGAAACACTGTGCTTAATAACATTACTGACATTTTTTTTCCATTATGTACAGTCAGAGTTTTTAAGTTACAGCTGTTCATCAGATGGCAGAATTGTGTTGAATCTGTTTTCGGAAATGTTATTTTTCACAATTACTTTGTATAATTTTATTTCTTACACTTATTTACTTTTGCATCTTATTAAAATTTCTTGAAGTTTAAAATCTAATTTTGACACTGTAGAATAAGATATTATTAACTTGATGAGGCAAGTTCTAGTGACTAAAAATTAGAACAGCTTTAATTGGGACAAATCATAGCTGGCAGCTAAGCTCAAAGTTTAATCACGTCCAGCACGTAATAGCTGTTCCAGTCAGGGCTTGATGTGTTGAACAGCTCTACTGTCTGTGTGGGTATTATTCTGTGTATGTAAATATTCTGAAATGAATTAATCTTTTTAGTAGTTCTTTGAAAAATTACAAGTGTTCTTAGATGAAAGAAAAATTCATACAATTAATGCCCAGAGCCGTTCTGTTTTACAGACTCTTAGAATTCAGGATACTTCCTAACAGAACTGAGCTGTTAAGTAGTTTTTTTTTATTATATTCAGTCCAGTAGAAATTTTAGTAAACCTTAACTTTTATCATGTATGAATCATAAGTAAATGAAGGGCTCTAGAATAAAGATCTTTTTTATTTCAAAATGGGGTCTTGCTACATTGCCAAGAGCCTTGTTAAGTTGCTGAGAGCCTTACTTAGTTGCTGAGATTGGCTTTGAAATGGCAGTCCTCCTGTGTCAGCCTCCCAAGTACTGGGATTGCAGGCATCCACACCTGGCTGGGATAAACTCGTGTGTGTGTGTGTGTGTGTGTGTGTGTGTGTGTGTGTGTGTGTGTGTGTGTTAGAACCCAGGGACCTTCTACCTCTGAGCTATAACCCCCCACCCCCGCTATCTTGCTTGCTTGCTTGCTTGATTTTTGCAGTACTGGGGACTGAACCCAAGGGCCTTTTACCTCTGAGCTACACCCAGAGCCTTATTTTTTATTCTTTATTTTGAAACAGGGTCTCACTGACTAGCTGAGACAGGCTGTGAACCCAGATACTCCTGTCTCAACCTTTGAAGTACTGGGATTATAAGTGTGTACCACCATGCCCAGCTATTTTTTTTTAATTTTTTTTTTTTTTTTTTTTTTTTTGTGTGTGTGTGTGTGTATGTGTGTCTGACTAGGGATTGAACTCAGGGGCATTTTGTAACAGGGTCTCACTAAGTTGCAGAGGGCCTTGAACCTGCAATCTTTCTATCTCAGCCTTCCAAGTACTAGGATGCCTGGCTAAGATCTTTGTTTTTTTGTTTTGTTTTTTGGTGCTGGGTATGGAACCCAGAGGCTTCCTACCTCCGGGCTACACTCCCAGACCTATTTTCTATTTTATTTCGAAACAGTGAACAGGGTCTCACTAAGTTGTTGAGAGCCTCACTAAGTAGCTGAGGCTGGCTTTGAACTTGTACTATCCTCCTGTCTCAGCCTCCCAAGTGTGGGGATTACAAGTATGCATCACCACGCCCGGCTTTTTTTTTTTTTTTTTTTTTTTTTTTGCAGTTTTGAGGATTGAACCCAGGGGAGATGTACTTCTGAGTACAGCCTCAGCCCTATTTTTTATTTTTTATTTTGAAACAGGGTCTCACTCAGTAGCTGGGGCTGGCTGCGAACCTGTGATCCTCCTGTCACAGACTCCAAAGTACTAGAATTACAGGCATGGCTTGGATTTACCTTTTTATTCATGGATTCATAGTATAATTGATTGTTGGTTTGTCTTCAAATTTTAGATTGTGAGTTTATGTTTGGTAGAACTTGTGGGAATTCTTTTCTAGCAAAGTAAAATATAGTATATTTCTGGGAGAACAACAAAAGTGTGTTAGTCACCTTTTTATTGCTGTGATCTAAATACCTGACAAGAACCACTTAGAAGGGAAAAGATTTTTGGGGGGCGGGGGGGGGTGCTCATGGTTTCAGAAGTTTCAGTGCAGAGTCAGTTGGTTTCATTGCCCTGGCCCAGAGGTGAGGCAGAATATCCTGGAGAAAGGAAGCTGCAGTGCTGGGCTTGGTGGCCCATGCCTTTAACTTCCCATGCTTGGGAGGCTGAGACTAGAGGAACTCATGTTTGAGGCCAGCCTCAGCTGCATAGCAAAATCCTGTTTCAAAATAAAAATTAAATAGGGCTGGGATATAGTTTGAAGATAGAATTTCCCTGGTTCAATCACTAGTAAAAATGTGTGTGCGTGCCCCCACTCACCCACACACACAGTTGCTTAGCTCATAGCAGCCAGGTAGCACTGATTGGAGGAGAAAGAAGATCTAGACCCCAAGGGCATGTTCCCAGTGACCTACTTCCTCTAACCAAGGGCCGCCTGCCTACAGTTTCCACCACCTCCCAAAAGTCCATTCAGCTTATCTTTGGATTAATCCATTGGTGAGGCCAAAGCCCCCATGATCTAATCACTTCTCAAAAGCCCTACTTCTGGATTCTAGCATTGGGAACCCAGGATTCAGCACATGAGCTTTAGAGTGAGCCTCCTAAGTACTGGGAGTGTAGGCATGCGCTGCCACTGGCAGAAGCAAGTTTAAATTTTATTCATTTATTTTGTGAAGCTGAGCAAGGAACCCTGGCTCTTGCATGCTAGGCAAGCACTAGCACTGAGCTACATCCTTAGCCCCTTTTTTCTATCTAAAAAGCCAAGAAAGAAATTTGTCTGTCACTTCCTTCCTTTCGTCGTCCCCCCCCCCCCCCCCCGTACTGGGGATGGAACCTAGTGGCACTCTACCTCCAAGCTACACCCCCCCAGCCCTATTATGTTTCCTTTCCTCTTTTTCTCCTTTTCTCCCCTCCCCCTCTCCTTCTTTTTTTGAGGTGAATAATGGTAATGCATATTGGGGTTTGTTCTTACTTGTTTGTACATGCGCATATATGATTTGGTCAGTTTTGTTTCCTAGTACCTCCTCTTTCCCCTTCTTCCTCTTTCCCTCCTTCTACTGGGAACTCTACTGATCTCTTCCATTTTCATGAGATCTCCTACCTTTTCTCTTTAGCTTTCACATGAAAGAGAAAACATAGAACCCTTGACTTTCTGAGTCTGGCTTATTTTCTAAATGTAATGCTCTCCAGTTTCATCCAATTTTCCTTAAGCAGGCTTGTAATCCCAGCATTCTGGAGGCCACACAGGAGGATTGCAGTGTGTGGACAGCCTCAGCTACTTAGGCCGTTCGCAACTAAGTGAGACCCTATTTCAAAATACACAGTAAAAAATAGGGCTGGGGGTATAGCTCAGAGGTAGAATGCCCCTGGGTTCCATCCCAGTACTGTAATAATAATAATAATAATAACATTTCATTCTTCATTATGTCTGAATAAAACTCCTTATGCACACACATATTTTTTATCCATTCATCTGTTGACAGATAAGTTGATTCCATAATTTAGCTATTGTGAATTGCACTTCTGAAAACGGATTTGAATGTGATGAGATAGTATTTTTAAGTCTTTTGCATAAATAGCAAGGAGTAGTATAGCTGGGTCACATGGAAGTTTCATTCCTAGTGTTTTGAGAAACCTCTATACTGATTTCTACAGTGGTTGTTCTAATATACAGTCCCACCAACAGTGTAGAACTACACCTTTTCCCCCACATCCTTGTTAGCATTTATTATTTATATTCTTGATGACTGCCACTCTAACTGAAGTGAGATGAAATTTTGGTGTAGTTTTGATTTACATTTTCTAGATTGTTGAAGATGTTGACTGATTGGTTTTCTGTTATTAGAATTTTGCCTTTTATAGTAATTAGTATAAGTGTAACCACGTAGCTCAGTCTTGTGTCTTGTGTTTAGTTTTTCCTCTTAACATGATGCTTTTGCAATTTGTCACTATTGTTGAATGAATTAGTTTGTTCCTTTTCACTGATTAATATTCCAACTATATGACTATACTACTATTTGTATATCCATGTGCTTGTTGATAGACATTTGGGTGATCCGTTTATGACCATTGTGAGTTGAACGATTTTTTTTTTTTTTTTTTTTGGTGGTGGTGGTAATGGGGTTCCTGGAAGCCCTTCGATCCTCCTGTCTCTGCCTCCCAAGCTCCGGGATTACAAGCGTGCACCACCACACCCAGCTCCTTTGTCTTTTTGAAGATGTGTATTTTCATTTCTCTTGGGTAATACCTAGGGCTATAATGGCTGGCTCAGATGTTAAATGCAAGTATAACTTTATAAGGGGATATACATTTTGTTTAACCACCAGCATTCTAAAAGTTACACTTGTTTTGTATTCTTAACAACTTGAATTATTGATCTTAATTTTAGTGGGTGTGTACTAGTATCTCATTATGAATTCAATTTGCATTTTACAAATGACCATTGTTGAGCATCTTTTTCTGTCATCTGTGTATCTTCAGTGAAGTATAGTGCAGATCTTTTTGCCTGTTTTTAATAGCTGCATTTTTGTAATCCCAGTACTTGGGAGGCTAAGACAAGAGGATTGCAAGTCCAAGGCCAGCTTGTGCAATTTTGGGAAAATTGAGACCCTGTTTCATATAAGGGCTTGGGGTTGTAGCTCAGTGATAGTGCCCTTGGGTTCAATTCCCAGCTCCATTAAGAAAGAAAAAAAGATGCTATCAACATTATGGCTTATGTTTTTAGACTAAAGAACATGGTAGTCAAGAATGAGCTTGTCATCTCTGACCTTTATTTATTGCTGTAATGTAGTCTGAGTGGAGGTAATCTGAAATGGAGTTGCTAATGTACAAGATGAGTTGTTAGTATAGGGTGGAAGTTGACTTAAAACAAAGATGGGGCTGGGAGTTTAGATCAGTGGTCAAGGGTTTGCCCTGCTTGATGTGAGAGGCCCTACTTGATCCACAAACGGTACTGCAAAAATAAAAACCAAACTCAGGTACGATGGAAGGACTTGTGGTGATTAACACTCCGTTTTCTGGAGCTTTTTACAAAAATAAAAGATACTCCTATTACTCTTATTACTTAAGAAATTACAAGGGACTTAGGAACTCTGCCAAGATTTAGAGATGAAGGCCTACAACACACAGACACACACACACGTAATTATTGCACAAATGGGTTTTGTGAGGCATGTTTTATGGTGACATAACTATTTTAATTTTATATCCTTCAGATATTTGACTTCGAGCTACATTTTGGAATTCATCTGTACTGAAAATGCCACCAGCAATTGGAGGACCAGTGGGATATACCCCCCCAGATGGAGGCTGGGGGTGGGCAGTGGTAGTTGGAGCTTTCATCTCTATTGGCTTCTCTTATGCGTTTCCCAAATCCATTACCGTCTTCTTTAAAGAAATTGAAGGTATATTCAATGCCACTACCAGTGAAGTGTCATGGATATCCTCCATCATGTTGGCTGTCATGTATGCTGGAGGTAAGTGCTCACAATCATAATGGCTTGATCTTTTTCATTAAACAGCCAGTCTGTGTAAAGTAACATTTTTTTTAGAATGTTTTACTAAAGTATGTTGGTTTTCTTAATTTAAAAAAAATTTCTTTTTAATTTTTGTGGTACCGGGGATGGAATCCAGAGCATTGTACCTCCAAACTACACCTCCAGATCTATTTTTTTAGTCTTTTTATTTTTATTTTATTTATTAATTGTTGGGGGAATGAAATCCAGGGGCATTCAACCTCCGAGCTACACCCCCTGCCCTATTTTTTATTCTTTATTTTGAAACAGGGTCTCACTGATTTGCAAAGGGCCTCACTAAGTTAGCTGAGGCTGTCCCCGAACTGCAATCATCCTGTCTCAGCTTCCCAAATGCTCAGATTATAAGCATGCGCCATCACACCCAGCTACTAATGTTTTGAAGTGTTATTTCTTGAAGTTTTGTGTTTAGGGTCATGTTTTTCCTTTTTGATAATAATGACAGCTCTTCCTGTTTATTCCACTATGCTTTTCTGAAATAGAAATGAGAACTAATGCACTTTTGCTCCAACTCAGGTATCACTGAACTTAAAAAAGCTCTCATAAAAGCAATGTGTACAGCTGGACCAGGTGGTATACACTTGTAATCCCAGTACTTAGGAGGCTGAGACAGGAGGATCACACGTTCACGATCAGCCTCAGCAACTTGTGAGGTTCTCGGCAAGACCCTGTTTCCAAATAAGAAAAAAAGAGCTGAAGGTGTAGCTCAGAGGTAGAAGGCCCCTGGATTGCACCCTGGTACCACAAAAACATTTCCTAACGTTCTGTTTTTGTGTTTTGACATGTTGTAAATTCTAAAGCCAAGTGTTTTGTTTACTGGTATTTATAATGTCTTATGTTGCCTTATTTAGATAAATTTTCACTTCTGGTGTTTCTCTCTGTCTGGTATAAGGAATTGAACCCAGAGGCATTCTACCTCTGAGCTACACCCCTAGCTCGTTTTTTTATTTTTGTTTTGACTCCATAAGTTACTGAGAGTCTTTAATTGCTGAGGTTGATCTTCAACCTATGATTCTCTTGTCTCAGTCTCTCCCAAGTACTGGGATTATAGGCATATGCCACAATGTCCGACTGTTACTTTGATATTTTTGTGCTGCTTTAGATTGTACTTACATATAGCTCTTTTTTGTTTTTACTTATTTACTTGCAGTACTAGGGGTTGAACCCAGGGATACTCTACCTCTGAGCTACATCCCCAGCCCTATTTTATTTTTTGTTTTGATATAGGGTCTCACTAGATTGTTGAAAATCTCACTAAGTTGCTGAGGCTGATATTGAACCTGCAACCCTCCTATCTCAGCCTCCTAATTATTGGGAATACAGGCATTTACCACTGCACCTAGCTGAGAAATTTATAATTCCTTTATTTTTGTGATACACAGTGAAGCCTATTTCAAAAGTTAAAAGTAGAAACCAGGCATGGTCATGAATTTCTTGTAATCCAAGTACTTGGGAAGCTGAGGCAAGACAGGAGCCCCACAAGTTCGAGATCATCCTGCTTCATTATAAAAAATAAAGTAGGGCTGGGGATGTAGTAGAATGCATCTGGTTCAAGCCCCAATAAAACACACACACACACACACACACACACACACACACACACACACACACGGCTGAGGGTATAGCTCAGAGGTAGAACACGCCTAGGTCCCACCCCACCCCCAAATTGTTTTTTTTTTTTTTAGTGGTACTAGGGATTGAACCCAAAGGTATTCTATGTCTGAACTACACCCCCTTCCCCCCAGACCATTTTATTTTCAAACAGGGTCTTGCTAGGTTGAGGAGGGCCTTACTAAATTTCTGAGGCTGGTCTCAAACCTGCAATCCTTTAGTCTCAGCATCCCAAGTACTGAGATTACAAAAATATGCCACCACACCTGGTTTAAAAAATTTTGTATATAATATTTTTTTCCCTACAAAAGAAACCGTTGTCTTGGAGAAAGATAACTGGATGGCTGGAAGCAGGAGTTGGGAGACCTAATTTTTTTTTTTTTAACTATATATCTTTTTGTGCTTTTTATATCTGAACATAGGCCTGTTGTGTCTTTCAAATACATTTTTAATTAAGTGCTAATTTGTAGTACTTATGTTTTATTAAGTTCAGAGAAATTAAAAGGGATTTTGGACATTATTCAGCTTCTGAGAGCCAATAATTTTACAGGCTTTGAACTCCAATTAGCCAGAATTTCTAATCACGTTTTTACTATGATGGCTTGAAGAAATGGGCATAAATATTATCTGGAGGTGCTCCAGGTGCTCAGTGTGTCTTTAAACTGACTGCAAACCAGAGGGTCACATGTTGCAATTCTAAGCTGCCTAAGAGCTTGGGAGTCACTTGCATTTTGCATCAAAAGTGATGTCAGTTGTGCTAATTGCACATGACACTTTCCTTTGGGGAAACAGTTCCTCCTTTGTACTCACCCAGTTAGTGAGATAACTAGCACATTTTTCTGAATTTGTGTTGTAATAGGCCTATATACTACCCCCTTTCTATTTTTTGATGATATCTAATCAAGGCCATCCTACCTGAAATAATGCTGAAGGGCAAATCATATAGTTGAAGGACAAATCACCTGTCATGAACTTTATAGCAGAATATTTATTAAATGGGGTGTTTTTTTTTTATTTTTAATTGGTTTCTAAATGACAATGTCCCTTAGAATTTTCATCACACCCGGCATGGTAGCGCACGCTTGTAATTCCAGCATTCGGGAGGCTGAGACCAGAGGATTATGGTTTGCGGACAGCCTCAGCTCCTTAGTGAGGACTTCTGCAACTTAGTGAGACTCTGTTTCAAAAATAAAGAATAAAAAATAGGGCAGAGGGTGTAGCTCGGAGGTCAAATGCCTCTGGGTTCCATCCCCAGACCTGCAAAAAGAAAAAAAAAAAAAAAGATTTTTCATCACTTTTACAGTTGTCATAATCCTTACCTTGTGAACTGATAGTACACTCTGAATAATAGTATGTTTTGAGCTACGAGTGGCTTTCTTTTATTTTATAGTGTTTTGCTTTGAGATAGAGTTACATAATTAGAGTATAAGTATATTGTTGGGGAAGAAGATCTTAGTTGCTTACTTTTGTTTTTGTTTTTGTTTTTTTTTCTTTTTTTAACATGAAAGTACAAATTTATATTTTCAGTATCACTATGACTGTCCTTGAACCTGCAATCCTCTTGTCTCAGCCTCCCACGTACTGATGATACTTTTTCATATGGTTCTTTCTCTGGTATTCAAGAAAAACTTAAATATTTTTGTATGCATCTAGCAGAGGAAATTTAATCTGGTTACTTAGGTAACCTATTCTTTTCTTTAGTCTTGAGTCTGTTAGACCTAACTTTATAAAATTGACTGTTATCTTACTTAGTCTTCTTCATAAGCTTTTTTTTTTTTTTTTTTTTTTTTAGCGGGTCTGGGGATGGAACCCAGGGACATTCAACCTGCGAGCTACACCCCCTGCCCTATTTTTTATTCTTTTTTTGAAACCCGGTCCCACTGAGTTGCAGAGGGCCTCACTAAGTAGCTGAGGCTGTCCACGAACCATGATCCTCTAGTGTCTGCCTCCCGAATGCTGGGATTACAAGCGTGTGCCACCACGCCCGGCTTCTTCTCCTTTTAAACAGTATTGCTACCATGAAACAAAGTAATATAGGACTAGAACCAAGTAAATTTGAAAGATATATTCAGTTCATTACTTTGAGACATCTAGCAGTAACTGAAAGGTGTGTGTGTTGCTGAGGATTGAACCCAAGGGCATTCTACCTCTGAGCTACATCCCTAGCCCTATTTTTATATTTTATTTTGAAACAGGGTCTTGTTAGATTACTGAGTCTTAGTAAGTTACAGAGGCTATTCTTGAACCTGAGATCCTTCTGTCTCAGCTTCCCAAGTACTGGGATTACAGGCGTGTACCAACCCCCAGCTAACAATTGTTTTTTTTTTTTTAATTGAAATTATCAACCTATGAAACTACTTAAATATGAAAACAATTATTGTGTTTTTGTCTTTTTTTCTTTTGTAAAAATAAGACAAGCCACATTTATATGTATAAATAATGCTTTTAAGTCAAACTATTGAGACATGTTCATACATCTCATTATGCCATTGTGCCTGTCCAAGAATTAAAATAGTAAACTTATCCTACATACATCAAATGCCCTGTAAACATTTATTATCAAGGTGGGTCCAGACTGTTCTATCTTAACAGAGAAAGACTAATGATGGACCGGGGTCGGTTCTTTCTTTCTTTCTTTCTTTCTTTCTTTCTTTCTTTCTTTCTTTCTTTCTTTCTTTCTTTCTTTCTTGGGTCTGAGGATGGAACCCAGGGGCATTTGATCTATGAGCTACACCCCCTGCCCTATTTTTTATTCTTTATTTTGAAACAGGGTCTCATTAAGTTGCAAAGGGCCTCACTAAATAGCTGAGGCTGTCTGCGAACTGTCATCCTCTGTTCTCAGCCTCCTGAATGCTGGGATTACAAGCATGTGCCACCACACCTAGCTGTCTTTTCTATTTCAATAAGGTTCTATGCAGTAGTTGTAGATATAGAACATACATAATTATGTTGAAGCATTTTTATTTTCCAGTATACATATTCATGAATAAAGAAAGCAATATTCTTGCTGTTGCCTTTATTTTGGAGGACTTGCTGTTGGTGGTGGTGGTGGTGGTGTTTTTTTGTTTTGTTTTGTTTTTTTGCCTTGTGTAGATGTGCAGGGGTAAGCTTCCTTTATGCTACTAACTTATTTCTTCTCTCCTAGGTCCTATCAGCAGCATCCTGGTGAACAAATATGGCAGTCGTCCAGTCATGATCGCTGGGGGCTGCTTGTCAGGCTGTGGCTTGATTGCAGCTTCTTTCTGTAACACTGTGCAGGAACTTTACTTATGTATTGGAGTCATTGGAGGTGAGGTGCTCGGGGGCTTCATCTTCAAGCACAGTTTCTTGCTGGTTATTTTGTATTCACCTACATTCAGTTTTCAGATCTTTTAAAGGAAATTCTTAGCAGAAATGATTTATTTTGAAGAGCTGTAGATAAATTATTAGAAAAGCATTAAGAGTTGTGGTGGTGCATAAAAAGTAAATCTAGTACTTTGGAGGTTGAGACAGGAGAATTGCAGATTCAAGGACAGCCTCAGTTGTGTTGTAAGACTCAGCAACCTAGGGCAGGGGATATAGCTCAGAGGAAGATTGCCCCTGGGTTCATTATCTGGTAGCACCAAAAAAAAAAAAAAAAAAAAAAAAAAGGAGGAGGAGGAAGGAAGGAAAAGGAGAAGAGCTGAGCACAGTGATCGCAGTACTTGGGAGGCTAAGATAGAAAAGTTGCAAGTGTGAGGCCTATCAGTAACTTAGCAAGACCCTATTTTAAAACAAAAAAATTAAAAGGGCTGACGGTGTCCCTCAGAGTTCTACATAGAATGCCCTTGGATTCAATCCATAGCACCAAAAACGGAGAGAGCCCAGAATTTCTCCATCCCAAAGGTATCACTATTAGCTTTCTGATGTCCTTCTATTTGTTTATTTTTCTGTATAAAAACTTTTTTTTTGTTTTTTGGTGGTGGTACTGGGGGTGGAACCCAGAGGCTTTCTACCTCCAGGATACACTCCCAGACCTATTTTTATACTTTATTTAGAAACAGGGTCTCACTACGTTGCTGAGGCTGGCTTTGAACCTGCGTGATCCTCCTGTCTCAGCCTCCCAAGCGCAGGGATTACAAGCATGCGCCCCTACATCCGGCCTCTAAAAACTTTATTTTTTAGGACAAAAAAGGATCAGATTTTCTGTTTTGTCATCAGGGTTTTTTTTTCCTGCTTAACAGTGTATCATTGACATCTTTCCATGTCATTAAGAAATCTAATATATAACGAATTTCATCTTTCCATTAGATATATTATTTTATTTAACCAATCTATTGGTTAATTATTGATCATTTAGGGTCCTTAAGGGAAACTGTTGTATTTTTTTTTTTCTGTTTGTGTAGTGCTGAAGATCAAACCCAAAGTCATTTATCTCCAGAACTTTTTATTCTTATAAAACTCAAGTATACCCATTAACCAGTAATTCCCCATTCCTCTTCCAGCCACTGTTGCCCCTCACAACTACTATTCTACTTTTTGTTTCTTTTTTTTTTTTGGTGGTACTGGGGGTGGAACCCAGAGGCTTTCTACCTTCGGGCTATACTCCCAGACCTTTTTTATATTTTTTTGGAAACAGGGTCTCACTAAGTTACTGAAAGCCTCACTAGTAGCTGAGACTGGCTTTGAACCTGTGCGATCCTCCTGTCTCAGCCTCCCAAGCGCAGGGATTACAAGCATGCGCCACCATGCCCAGCCTACTTTTTGTTTCTATGAATTAGATTATTGTAGGTGCCCTGTGCAGATGGATGGTGTTTTGCAGTATTTGTAATTGTGTGATAGGCTTTTTTTTTTTTTGGTGGTGGTGGTACTAGGGTTCCTGGAAACCCTTCTACCTTCAGGCTCCACTCCCAGACCTCTTTATTTGGAAACAGGGTCTCTTAAGCCAGCGGGGCTCACTATGAACCTGTGCGATCCTCCTGTCTCCACCTCCCAAGCGCGGGGATTATAAGCGTGTGCCACCACGCCTGGCATGACAGGCTTATTTAACTTAGCATAATGATTTAGAGTTCATCCATGTTGTGTATTATTTCTTAAAATCTTCCTTTTTAAGGCTGAATACTATTCTGATGTATGTATGTGCCATATTTGTTTTTTCTATTTTTCTTTTGAACACTTGAGTTATTTCTATCTTTTTGGGTATTCATGCTTCTCTGAACATCAGTATATAAATCTGTGTTCCTAGGTGGGTTTTTTTTTTATAATGTCTACATATATTTGTGTGTGGTACAGAGATTGTACCCAGGAACACTCTACCACTGAGCTATATCTACCCTGCAGCTTTTTTTATTTTGAGACAATCTTTAGTGAGTTGCTGAGGCTGGCCTTGAATTTGCAATCCTCCTGTTTTAGCCTCTCAAGTACTGGGATTACTGGTGAATGCCACTGGCATCCAGCTGAAAATTCATTTCCACATGGGACAGTTGATTCATTTGCTCTCATTAATTTATTCATGAAATAGTTATTGAGAAACAATCATAGATAAGTCAGGAGCCACTTGAGGTGCTGTCAAAATAGAGCAACATGTCAGAAACTCATGTATTTTAATGAGATGAGGCAGACAGTATGACATACAAATATATAAATTTTTAAAAATCCAGGTAAAATAAAATACTATATTAAGGTGTAAAATAAAAAGTTATGAAAGGGAAGGATAGGGCTGGTAACACAGGCTCACTGAAGAGATGCCTTTAAATAGAAATCTGAATAACAGGGAAGCAGCTTTTTGAAGATCTCGGGGGACATAGACCCTAAACAGCAGCATGCTTCTTATCAACACACGTGAAATGGTGTGTCTGGTCGTACAGGAAAGCTAGGGCCAGGGCAAATGTAGACAGGAAGCCATTCCAGGTTTGAAGCAGGCTGGTACCTGTTCTGGTTTGTTGGTGTAAGCCTCTGGGAATGGCTTGGAGATTGGTAGCAGGGAGAGCATCTACAGAATTCTTTTGAGTATTGACTTGTGTTAGCACTGTTCATTTAGTAATTCAGTTTTCTCAATTTAAATGCCACTTTTTTGTTATATTAAATGCTTATATACATTTCAGGTCTGAATTATTTTTTTTTTTTTTTTTTTTTGAGGAACCCTTACATCTTGACAGCATTGTGTTTTTATTTGCCCAAAATGTGTGTGTGTGTGTGGTGATGTGTTATTTTTAATAATCTGGCCTCAGGAAATTTCAGTTTGAGCCCTATAAATGGCATATTTTTTCATTTTTGGTGCCATAGTGAAAAGGTCTTTGGTTTTGTTTCTTGCTGTAATGAGGTCTGAACTCAGAATTTCATACGTGCTAGGCAAGCTCTCTACCATTGACCTCTATCCTTTTTATATTTTATTTCGAGACCAGGTATCACTAAATTGCTCAGGCTGACCTCGACCTTGTAATCCTCCTGCCTCAACTTCTAGGGTCACTGGGATTACAAACATGTGCCACTTAGCCCAGATGAAAGGGGTCATTTTGTATGCATTTTCTGTTGTAAATCTATCTTGACTAATTTATTTGGTAACTGTCTACTTAATGACCTTTCCTGGTTATAATAATCCTGCAGGTGCTTTTGTTAGATTTGACAAAAACAACAGTAATAAAAATATTTCCCACAATGTAACTCTTATGTTAGACACTTTTCTAAGTGCTTTACAGCTCTTCTTGGGCATAGCAGTTCTTCCTGTCTGTTTTAAATATTAGGAAACACTCATAAAAAGGTTCATATGTCTGAGATCAGCCACCCAGTACGTAATGATACGGAGATGTGCATCCACGGGGGGGGGCTGTTTTAGAACCCATACTTTAAACCACTATGTATTGTGTCATCTATAACATGAGCATCTTTGTCATCTATAACATGAGCATCTTTTTCTCTTTTTTAACTACTTATACTTATTTTAATTACTTTGATTAAGTAATTTTGAAGATACCTCTCATATTTATTACAGCATATTTTTGCCTTTTTTCCCTAGGTCTTGGGCTTGCCTTCAACTTGAATCCGGCTCTCACCATGATTGGCAAGTATTTTTACAAAAAGCGACCATTAGCCAATGGACTGGCCATGGCAGGCAGTCCTGTATTCCTTTCGACCCTGGCTCCCCTCAATCAGGCTTTCTTTGGTATTTTTGGCTGGAGAGGAAGCTTCCTAATTCTTGGGGGCCTCCTACTAAACTGCTGTGTAGCTGGATCCCTCATGCGACCCATAGGGCCCAAACCAACAAAGACAGTGCAAATTCCATCCAAAGATTCCTTACAGGAAGCTGGAAAAAAAGAAGCAGGTGATGCAAGTACAGATCTTATTGGAGGAAACCCCAAAAAAGAAAAAAAATCAGTCTTGCAAACAGTTAATAAATTCTTGGACTTGTCCTTGTTTACCCACAGAGGCTTTTTGCTATATCTCTCTGGAAATGTGCTCATGTTTTTTGGACTCTTTACACCTTTGGTGTTTCTTAGTAATTATGGCAAGAGTAAGCATTTTTCTAGTGAGAAAGCAGCTTTCCTTCTTTCTATTCTGGCTTTTGTTGACATGGTAGCCAGACCTTCTATGGGACTTGTAGCAAACACAAAGTGGATAAGACCTCGTATCCAGTATTTCTTTGCTGCTTCTGTTATTGCAAACGGAGTGTGTCATTTGCTAGCACCTTTATCTGACACCTACGTTGGGTTCTGTGTCTACGCCGGAGTCTTCGGATTTGCCTTTGGGTGGCTCAGCTCCGTATTGTTTGAAACACTGATGGACCTCATTGGACCCCAGAGATTCTCCAGCGCAGTGGGATTGGTGACCATTGTGGAATGCTGTCCTGTCCTCCTGGGGCCACCACTTTTAGGTATAGTATGTTTATCTACTTTCATGTCTCTGTTATTATAAAACAGGCATACAGGATTGGGACAGTGATAGAAATCAGAGATTAGTGAGTTATTTGGTAGCAAAAAATAGGTCTTTCTCACTTTTATGACCTCAATGCTGGTATGATACTTGGCACAGCATAGTTGTGAAAATAGAGGATCAAAGAGAACCATCAAAAATAAAAGGAAAGATAAAATATTATTACAAAAGTGAATATTGGCAGAAAAACAACCTGGCCATTAAAAGATGTGGTGTAGATTTCGTATTAATAGTGGAATTTATTTTGGTAATAACAGTATAATAGAAACTATCATGTAAGCTCATGGTATGTCAGTGACTGTACTAAACACATGTATTCTGCTGTATCTCATGAGGTTGGACTGTGTTAATCCCCATTTCTTAAGTGAAGAAGCAGCATAGATTCCAAAATTTTATTGGCTTATTGTTCTTTTTCTTTTTCTTTTTTTTCAATACTGGGGGAGCAACCCAGGAGCAGTCTACCTCTGAGCTATACCCCCGACCCATGTTTTATCTTTATTTTGAAGCAGGGTTTCACTGAGTTGCAGAAGCCTTCACTAATAGCTGAGGTTGTCTGTGAACCCAGATCCTCTTGTCTCAGCCTCCCAAATGCTGGGATTACAAGTGTGTGCCACCATGCCCAGCCCTGTTAACTCTTAAAGATGAGGGTAAAATTCCCTTATGTGGCTATACTTCATGTAATCCAGTTCAAATGTAATTCCATGTGGTTTTCTTTTTTTTTTTTTTTTTTTTCCCTACCTCCAAGCTATATCCCCAGCCCTAGTTTTCATTCTTTATTTTGAAACAGGGTTTTTCATTCTTTATTTTGGCAGAGGGCCTCACTAAGTAGCTGTGAAACTTTGATCCTCCTCTCTCAACCTCCCAAGTACTGGGATTACAAGCATGCACCACCACACCCAGCTTCCACATGGTTTTCTAATTCAGGGTTTCATTCATTCAGTAGTATTTGTTGAGCCTCTATCATAGAGTGGGTAAAGGACATAACATCCACAAATCAGTGAAGAGGAGAAATGTTGATCAGATGTGGCAAGTGCTACAAGAAAGGTAGGAAAGAAGAAAATGGGGGCCTGGAGCTGGAAATTGGGGCAAGGAAAGCTTCCTCCAGAAACAGTCACCTGAGCTTAAGACTTGTAAGAAACAGGGACACTTCAGGAAAAGGTGGGAAAAGAATACAGACAGAAGAGCAGGTACAAAGACACAGGGATAGGAACCAAGGCTGGACAGACAAATGGGGCAGGGCCATGCAGAGCCTTGCAAGCTGAAGTTGGTTCCTAGAGATATGAAGTAGAAAAGTGTTGCTCAGAAGAGGCTTAGGCATTTGTCCAAGGCCAAAAGTTAAAAAGATTTTTTTTAGCCGGGCATGGTGGTGCACGGTTGTAATTCCAGCATTTGGGAAGCTGAGACTGGAGGATTGTGGTTCGCAGACAGACTCAGCTACTTAGGCCCTCTGCAACTCAGTGAGACCTGGTTTCAAAATAAAGAATAAAAATAGGGCAGGGGCTGTAGCTCAGAGGTCAAATGCCCCTAGACCTTCCAAAAAAAGAAAGATTTTTAAAGGGGGTCTTTTTTTTTTTTTTTTTTTTTAATGTCTTTTGGACTGGGGATCAAACCCAGGGTGGTACACTTGCCAGGCAAGCACTTTGCCACTGAGCTATATCCCAGCCCTAAACAGATTTTTTTTTTTTTTTTTTTTTTTTTGGTAGTGGGGTAGAACCCAGAGGCTCTTCTACTTTGGGACTATACTCCCAGACCTATTTTATACTTTTATTTGGAAACAGGGTTTCACTAAGTTGCTGAGAGCCTCACTAAGTAGCTGAGGCTGGCTTTGAACTTTAAGAGAGCCGAGCATGGTGGCTGCACACTTGTAATCCCTGCACTTGGGAGGCGGAGACAGGAGGATCACGCTTGTTCGGAGCCAGCCTTGCTGGCTTAAGAGACCCTGTTTTCAAATAAAAATATAAAATAGGTCTGGGAGTGTAGCCTGGACATAGAAGGGTTTCCAGGAACCCCAGTACCACCACCAAAAAAAAAAAAAAAAAAAAAAAACTTTAAGAGAAAAGGATAGTATACCGTTTCTGAAATTCTTAACTTTTGAAACATTAGACAGTTTTCTTGTAGCATGGTGGTTAAAGGTGCAGAATTCAGTCAATTTCTAGATTTAATGCTAACTAAACTATTTATTTTCTAGCTCTCCTGCCCCCTGTACTAGGGATTGAATCCAGGGGTTACACATGCTAGGCAAGTGCTTTATCTCTGAGCTATACCCCCAGCCCTTGTAAATTTTATTTTGAGACAATGTCTCACTAAGTTGCTCAGACTGGCCCTGAAGTGGAGGTTGTCCTGCCTTAGCCTCCTGAGCACTTTGGATTATAGGCGAGTGCCACCACGTCCAGCCACTTACTAACTTGTGTATAACAGCTGCACTATGCGGATGGCTGTAGAATCTGACTGCTTTGTGGCTTAGGCACTTGGAATGATGATGAAGTATTGCTCTTGGTGACATTGCTAACATAGGGAAGGTGTTCACAAGGACACTCTTGGGTGCTGCTTGGAGATGGAAGAAGTTCTGTGGCCTTAGACAAAATGTCTCAGCAACTTCTGAGCAATACTTTTCCAAAGCCATTATGTGTTGAGGACATTAATTGTAGGTTATCCATAGGTCTTTCTTAATTCAAATTTGCCAAGAGTTAGGCTTTTCAAGTTGCTAAAATAATAGAATATGCAGAACCATCCAAAACCAATGAGATAATACAAACAGAAGATCAGAAAGAAATTTTTCGCAATTTCTTTTATACTGATTTGTCATGTGTGCGCTCTTGGAGATTGAGTTGATATCTTCTGAATCACTTCCACTTAAGCTTGGTTTGGGAAAGTACTTTTGTTCACATTTGCCCACATAGTCATTTATTTTTTATTTATTTCATTTATTTATTTTGCATCTTAGGTCGTCTCAATGACAAATATGGAGACTACAAATACACATACTGGTCGTGTGGTGTGATCCTAATTATCGCAGGTATCTATCTCTTCATTGGCATGGGCATCAATTATCGACTTCTGGCAAAAGAACAGGAGGCAGAGGAGAAGAATAAAAAGGAAATTAAAGAGGAGGAGACCAAAATAGATGTTGATGAAAAGCCCAAAGAAGTTACTAAAGCAGCAGAATCTCCAGAGTATAAAGGCACGGGAGATCCCAAAGAGGAAGAGAGTCCTGTCTGAACCTGTGGAGCTGAAGGATGAATGGAGCATTTCGTGACCCAAGGCTTTTGAAAATATTCTTCTGGCCTGTAGTCTTATCAGTGGTGCTCAATACAGATGGTGGACATTTGTGTGGAAAATATGCCAGGTGTTCAATGATGAAGTTTTTGTTTCACTCCTTACCAATAGCTTGAATTTAAAATACCATTTGCTCTGGCAAAGGAGTGGTTGACAAAGAATGTGGAAAGAAATAGTTTTTTTTTTTTTAATCTTAGCTTTTAATAGTGTCAAAAAGATTATGATATGTGCCTTAAGTTTTAGTTTTTAGAGAGCCTTAACTTTTTAAACCATTCTGACAAATTCATCTATTTTAAGTGTCACATTAAAAGGAAAAAATAACTAACGTGTTTGAGGCAATTCTAAAACATAGTCTCATTGTTGCTTATATTATCAGACATTGTTACTGGAACATTTATGAGTAGAAATATCGGATAAAAGTTGGAGATTTTATAAAATGCTGACTAAAATATTTTTCTAGCTTTAATAGTTGCCTGGCATATATGCCTGCTAGCTATTAGTTAGGAAACTGAAAGATAAAACTTGGGAGACATCTTAGCAGTTTTAGCCACATGGTATTTGTCAGCACCTTGGGTACCTTTTCTGGATGCTTATTAGAAGCCAAGTGCTTGAGCTTTTTTTTTTTTTCCCCTCTAAATTACTGCTTTTGTTCCCAGTTCAAAGACATTTTGAGTGGTTATAAATCATTGTCCCTTTTATTTTTGCGGGTTGGGCATGGAACTCAGGGGCATTTGACCTCCGAGCTACACCCCCTGCCCTATTTTCTTATTCTTTTATTTTGAAACAGGGTCTCACTAAGTTGCAGAGGGCCTCACTAAGTAGTTGAGGCTGTCCTTGAACTGTGATCCTCCGTTCCCAGCCTCCTGAATGCTGGGATTACAAGCATGTGCCACCACACCCGGCTAGATCATTGTCCCTTTTGAAATTGCTTGGTATTTTTTTACTGTAAAAGTTTAAAATTTACAAAACTATATATTTGTGGCTCAGTAAATGCAATACATTTGATCAAATATAGACAAATATTTTAAGCCTCAGCCAAATTCAGTGTAGGTTTTTCCAAAACCTCAGTTATACTATGAAACTATTAAAGACTTTGTGTGTGTCTGGTTTGATTTGTTTGCTGCTGTTGCTTTTTTATTTTTTTTTATTTTTTTTTTTAAGTGATGCTGGGGTTAACCTAGTGCTTCAAGTTTGCAAAGCACACGCTCTACCACATGAACTGGACCCCCAGCCCCTGGAATCTTTTTTTTCCCCCTTGGAATTTTCCCCTTTGATTTTTTTTTTTTTGGGGGGGGGTGGTTTCACTTATATTTGCTTCTAGTTTAAAGCTGTATGTAAGTTATTCAGTGTAGACTGAAATGTATGTGTACGGTGTTCTGTTTTACATTTTCAGTGTTTGCAAATTCAAGAGGGCCAGTAAATATGGCCCCAGTCAAACTAAAGATAAGATTGGGAGGGAAGTTGTGAAGTATGCTTAGTTTTGATAAATAATTTCTTTTTTTCTGAGAAGACTTAAAATAAGAAAATTATGTCATACTTAGAATTATTGGACACAGTTCTTATAAACAATATAAAACTAAAGTTTTGTGATCCTTTTCACTTACCTGAAGAGTGGAAAAATAAGAGTCAGTATAAGGATAGGAGGGGAGGGTAGATCATAATGAAATTTTTATTTTTAACCTCATGTCTTCTAAATTAAGTCAGATATAGACAGTCAATGAATTATATTCAACTTAAAATACAACTGTAATTGACAAGTGAAAGTATAAAGACTTTGTGTAAGAGGCTGACTTTTCAAATAAAACATTTTATTTTTAGAAAATATTTCTTCATATGTTTATTTTCTTGAGGAAAATATTACTGCGCCTTCATTATTAAGTTCCATTTTGGTTCTTGCTAATATTAAATAATCCAGCTTATATGCCTTAATATTTGTGTATTTGGCTTATGTTTTTCTTTCCTCTTTGCTGAGAACATCCAGAGCAGTAGACATAGGGACGCAGTGGAAGGCTCCCCTCCTGTGTGAGTGGGAGGGCAGAAGTCTACTGAGAGGATTTCCAGGCTTGGTCTATTTTGACTCCTTCATCTTCCATTGACCCAAGTCTAACTAGCTCTTTTCCCTTCCATAAGAATGTAGGTGAGGGAATGTAAGCTAAACCCTTGAACCAAATTTTTTATACAAGATTGGTTTTGGTAACAGCCAACATATGTCTGTACTTATTACTTGTTCACAACTGACCTACTGGCTAATCATCTCTATGCTGTAAATTAATCCTGGAAACAACCAGCTTTCTGTCCTTTCTGTTTTCCCTTACTTTATTTGAAGACTGACTATATATGAAGTTTTACTGCAATTAACATTGGTTTTAGTGGCTTCTTTGGGAAAAGATATATACATACATAACCTGCCTGTCTTTGCCTTTACTTTCCCACACACCCTCTTAGGTAGTTGCAATATCTAAGAGGCATAAAACTATCCAAGAATGCGCTCTTAGATATGCTTCCAAGTCAAAGCAGGAAAATTATTTAAGGAACTGATGGATAGGCAGAACAAGTGCAGGAAGATCATGATAACATACCAGACTGTTGTGTCATGTTTCACTCGAGTCTTTTGACATTTTAGAGTACCTTAACTGCAAGGATAAATGAGTTTGTACAAAAGGCACTTGGGAAAGAGTGATTGCAAACAAATCATGGAAAACTCAGTGATTTTTATCCCTGATTTAGTCACAATGAATAATCCTCTGGATTTAGTAGTGTATGTCTATATCACAGATGTGTTAGTCAGTGTTAAAGTTGTTTACCCTGTGTTTTAAATTGTTAAAAAACATTTTTGTATGAACCTATGTTTTATTGTATTGAGTTTAACATTGATAAATTGGGTATTGGTTGCATGTTTGTATGGAAAATGAGTGTGTAGATTTTACCTTCCTTAGTTCACAGTGTAATAAACTCAGTCATCAGTGCAGATATGGCCCCTCCTCTACCACTACGCACTTTTGCTTGGAAAGGTAAGAAGAGAAGGTTAACAAATTTCCACTTTTGCAACATGGCTTACTTTAATAAGTCGAGCTCTTGCCTAGAAGACGTGAAGAAAGAGAGGTTAATGATAGCTTGTGTAACTGAACACTCTTTCGGTACTTGCTGGGAAACAACCCCAGCTTGCCCAGCTTGCTCAAAGGTGAACAATCAAGCCGAGTTGCTTCAGAGTTCAGAAGTTTCTGCACTGGGGGTGTGGGGATGGCAGGGGTGGGTGTGATTCACACGCATCACTCCTGGAACATGTTCTAGCATTAGATTCAGTCACCTTTTTGTCAGTTCAGTCTGGACCATAGTGACAATCTCATTCAAATGTGATCGTTTGGAAACAACAATATGTTAGCCTATCAAGTATCTTTTTAGTTTTCAGTTCTGGGGATTGAACCCAGGGGCATTCTACCTCTGAGCTATACCCCCAGCCCTATTTTTTATTCTTTATTTTGAAACGGCATCTGAGTTGCCAAAGGGCCTCACTAGTAGCTGAGGCTGGCAGCGAACCTGTGATCCTCCTGTACTAGGATTATAGGCATGTGCCACCATACCCAGCTAAAGTATCAAGTTGTCTTTCTCTAAAAGCTAAGAGCATCAGAGTCACAGCCTGTTGATTGGGGGATAAATGTAAGCTGCCTGGGTTCATACTGAGGCAGGGTTGACCTCAAGGAAGTTACTTGGCCTCCTTAAGAATCAGGGGTTTTTTTGTTTGTTTGTTTTGTTTTTTTTTAGTACACACCCCAAATGGTTGTCCTGAAGGTTAATGATAACGTGACAGTTGTGTTCAACTAGTGCTTGATAAATGTAAGTACCTGATTATAAAAAAGAAAATGGTATTAATATTAAGGGTAACATTGGGCTCATATAAGTCTCAAAGCCAATTCTTACTTGTAGTAGATGGTTTTGTAGTGACTGTGCAGAATATAAGTTAAATGATCAAATTTGTTTTTATCACATCCTCTGTTTAGTGCTACTAACATTTGCCTTTTGTAAGTGGATGGATGAAAGTACCTCACCATGCAGTGGTACATTTATCTTGTTCTTGGCATAAGATGGATTTGGGTCTTTAAAACCTCCACTTTTCTACTCTAATAGCATACTCCCTGCAGAGAGAAGAGATACCCTAGTAGGAGAATAAGTTTTAAGAGAAGAAATATAACTAGTAACTAATTTTGGTTAAAGTTTTCTGTATCCCTAGCAATATCATAAATACAAATTGAAGACTCAAGAGAGATCAGTTGGTGGCCTAATAAATTGGTATGACTTTTTTGTGTATGTGTGTGGGTCTGGGGATGGAACGCAGAGGCATTTGAATTTGGAGCTACACCCCTGCCCTATTTTTGTATTTTTATTTTGAAACAGGGTCTCACTGAGTTACAGAGGGCCTCACTAAGTAGCTGAGGCTGTCTGCGAACAGTGATCCTCCAGTCTCAGCCTCCCGAATGCTGGGATTACAAGCGTGCGCCACCACGCCCAGCTGGTATGACATTTTTTGAAAGCACTTTTGTAATATGTACTAAATACCATGAGTTCACATTGTATTATTTTCCCTAAAAACCCTAAATTTTAAAGTTTAAGAAAGTGTATCTTTGAGATTATCAGTCCTTGAAAAATATTTAAGTATTTAAATGATGGCGCGCGCGCGCGTGTGTGTGTGTGTGTGTGTGTGTGTGTGTGTGTGCACACACGCGCACACGACTAGTTACTGAACCCAGGGGCAGTCTCCTTTCTACCTACACTCCCAGCACTTTATATTTTTTATTTTGAAACAAGTTCTCATTAAGTGCTGAGGCTGGCCTCAAGCCTGTCCTGTCTCAGTCTCCCTAGTATTGGGATTACATGTATGCATCACTGCTCCCAACTTTTAGTGGAAAAGCAATACCAACAAGCATGAGATATGTGTATAACATTTACATACACATAGGGGAAAAAATACACAATTATGCTAATTGTAATTTTGTGAGTATGGTAGTATTAGAGGTGTCTTTTTGGAATTATTGGAATCAACCCAGGATAGTAGGCAAGTACTCCACTAAGCTATATACCCATACATCTAAAAAAAAATTACATAGCAAGGGGAAAATGCATTTAATCTATACTTGCAGCAAGAGGCATTTGTCGGAAGATAGTGATTCCACCAACTTACTTTCTTCTGCTCTGATGGTTGTACTGTGGGAGGTGAGTGTGACCTGGAGCACAGGCACAGTAGTCACCAGTTGTGACCTTGCTGGGACAGGACCGGAGCTGTGGCGTGCAGAACCCGTGGGCAGCCTCGGCCTGCCGCCAGGGCCTCTTTCCTCCACAGGCAGGTGTCTAGGAGACAGCAGCATTCCTGCAGTTCCCTCCCAGCATCAGTCAGCTGCAAGTGAATATTTAACCCAGGAAGCCAGAGGTTCAGCACGCACCCATCTCACAGCCATGTGGTTTGTTTTGGAGCATTAGCTCACTTCAGGAAACAAGATACTGATGTCAAAAAAAAAAAAAAAAAAAGCCAGGCGTGGTGGCACACGCTTGTAATCCCAGCACTTGGGAGGCTGACACCGGAGGATCACAGTTCACAGACAGCCTCAGCTACTTGAGCCCCCCACAACTTGGTGAGACCCTGTTTCAAAATACAAAATAGGGCAGGGTCAGTGGCAGAATGCCTCTGTTCCAATCCCAGACCCGCAAAAAAAAAAAAAAAAAAAAAAAAGGCCTCAGGGTTGGAGATAGCTCAGTGGTGAAACACATGCTTACCATGCATGAGACCCTGGGTTTAATCCCCAGCACCAAAAAGAAGAGGGTAGAATTTGTTTGTCCATATAGCTTTTTTTTTTTTTTCTTTTGTGGGTCTGGGGATGGAACCCAGGGGCATTCGACCCCCAAACTACAGCCCCTGCCCTATTTTTTATTCTTTGTTTTGAAACCCGGTCTCACTGAGTTGCAGAGGGCCTCACTAAGTACCTGAGGCTGTCCACAAACCCTGATCCTCAGGTCTCAGCCTCCCAAATGCTGGGATTACAAGCGTGTGCCACCACACCTGGCTCATATAGCTTGTTTTAATTTTTATTTATTGGTACTGAGGATTGAACCCAGGGACATTCTACCTCTGAGCTACACTACACCAGCCCTCTTTTTTTTTTTTTTTAAACAGTCTCGTTAAGGATGGCCTCGAATTCACCATACGCAGCTCTGTCAGCTCTTATTAAAGCACCAACACTTATTAGACCTATACAATGTCCACAGAATTAGGTTTTAAGAATAAACAGTAATAATGTCTTCACAGGCATCTTGGAATGTAAACATATTATTTTTAACTTTTTTTATCTTACATTCTAGTAGAGGAAAATAAGTGATAGTAATAAGGAAAAAGTTTTCAGAATAGGAAATAATACATGGATATAGGGTCAGTCTACATTCAGGTAAGTAAGAACAAACAAACAAACAAACAAACAAACTTAATGGTACTAAGGATCGAACTCAGGGGCATTCTACACTCCGAGATACACCCCAGCCCTTTTTATGCTTTATTTTGAATCAGGGTCTTGCAAATTGCTGAGGCTGACCTCAAGCCTGAGTTCCTTATGTCTCCGCCTCCCAAGCACCAGCATTACCGGCATGCACCACCGTGCCCAGCTCATTCGTGTAATTTTGGAGCATCTTCTGTGTGCCTAGTTCTCTTTGCTGGGTAGAGGGGATGTAGCATTGGACAAAAAGTTCCTAGCACTTTCAGCTTGTAGACTAAATCAGGAAGACTAGAAACTTCCATGGAGATGTAGCACATGGAGAAACCATGCCCAAACTTTGAAGGGCATAAAAGGATTGTCTCTGAGCTAGTTAATTTCTCTAGATTTGTGATAATGTGAGGAAACTATTGAGAGGATCAAGTGTGGACGCATACAGCCTCCTGCTGAGCGTGTAGTAGTCTTAAAAATCTGAAGCTGCATGAATATTCTGCCATGCAGTATAGCAAGTTGTTTAAGCCATCTACCAGAGCAATAATGAATCAAGAAGAATTTATAATGGCATTGCTCTTTTTTTTTCTTTTTTTTCTTTTTTTTTTTTTTGGTGCTAGTGATTGAACCTGAGGATATTCTACCTCCAAGGTATCTCCCTTCTTTAAAAAAGAAAAAAAAAACCCTGAAAACAGTCTCACTAGAATGCTCAAAGCCTTGCTAAGTTGCTGAGACTGGCTTCAAACCTGTGATCCTTCTGTCTCCCCCTCCCAAGTACTGGGTTTACAGGCCTCTGACTCACAGCTCAATCTTTTTACAAAGGCCTTTTAAATATATTCTGCCATTTGATCCATGAGAAATCCTAGGTAAATGGGTATAATTGAAGATACTCAGTGCCAAAACTCTTGTCTTGCAAGTGCAATGCTTTGCGTTCTATTTCTAGTACACAAAAAGTCAAGCTAAAAAAAAAAAAGTACTAACCCTTTAGCTGGACCTTGTTCCTGGTCCAGCAGGTCCCCTGTTGTCAGAGGAAGTCAAAGCAAGACTGCTACGGCCAAGGTTGTCCTGGATGGAAGCTTTGGAAGTACACAGGAATGGAAGAGACCAAATCCTGGGTGATCCTGACACGCAAGCGCAGGAGGTCTGCCTGTGAACAGAGTGGCTCCTGTCCCCAACAAATTCATAATCTAGTGTACGATCCTTTCTTTTGGCTTTGAAATTCATAATGTGATTTTTTTTTTTTTCACTTACAGAGTTCCTTTCCTAATTCCAGAATTAAAACTTTGCATTTCCTGAGCTAACACTGGCCACATCCCAAGAGGAAGTGGCTGGAAGCCATTAAGACTGGGAGGGGAGCTGGATGGGATTAGAAGTCACCTGGGGTGCCGGCAATCTGTATGTGCATAATTATTAAGAGGTTTATGATTGCCGAGTCGGTCGGATGTGGTTTATCTTTTTCCTTCTCATTTTTCATCTAACTACCTGAAAGCCAGGAGGAAAGAGCTGTAGTGGTTTTTGCCAGGCTGTGTTTGTAGATGCCGTTAGGAGCTGCAGAGACTATGCCTTTCATGTTCCAAATACTATCTTGTTTCTCAAGTGCTAGGAAATTAGTAAACACCCGCAGTAGGGAGTTTTCTGAGCTAGGCAATTTGGAAGGCTTTATCTGCGCTTAGCCCCTCCCCACCTTCCTCTGCCTACTCTCTGTCTCTCTCTCCTGTCTGTCTGTCTGTCTCTCCCTGTCTCTCTCTTTGTTGTTACTGGGGATTGAACCCAGGGGCCCTCTACACCCCATACCTTTTTTCCCCCCTGCAGTATTGGGAATAGAACCCAGGGGCATTCTACCTCTAAACTATACTCACAGCCCTTTATTTTGAGACTTAGGTCTCACTAAGTTGCTGTGAACTGTGATCCTCCTATCTCTACCACCCAAGTACTGAGGTTACAAGCATGTGTCACCACGCCTGGCACCCTCAGACCTTGATATTTTTATTTTAAAGCAGATTCCCTCTAAGTTGCCAGGCTGACCTCAAATTTCCTGTCTCTCAGCCTCTCAAAGACCAGGTACCCAGTCCTCTTCTTTCCCTGCCTCTGGCTTGGTTTCTCATAGCCTCCCTGACTGGCCTCACTCTCCACTTCCTATCTAAACTGAACACTCCTGCCCAAATAATTTTTTCTAGAATAGCCAAATATCTCAATCTTTTTATTTTATTTTATTTTATTTTGCGGGTCTGGAGATGGAACCCAGAGGCATTCAACCCCCGAGCTACAACCCCCTGCCTTATTTTTTTTATTCTTTATTTTAAAACAGGGTCTCAGGAAGTTGTGGAGGACCTCACTAAGTAGCTGAGGCTGTCCGCGAACCGTGATCCTCCGGTCTCAGCCACCCGTATGCAGGGATTACATGTGCCACCATGCCTCAATCTTGTTACTTTAAATAAGTAAATAAAACTATGTGCAACTTTTATTACTTTATTTATTTAGTACTAGGAATTGAACTCAGAGGCATTCTACCTCTGAGCTATACCTCCAGCACTGTTTTACTTTTTTTGTTTTTTGTTTTTTTGTTTTGCGGTAAGGGGATTGAACCCAGCAGTATTCTACCTCTGAGTTACACCCCCAGGCCTATTTTTTTATTCTTTATTTTGAAACAGAATCTCACTAAGTTGCAGAGGGCCTAAGTAGTTGAGGCTGGCTGTGAACCTGTGATCCTCCTGTTTCAGCCTCCCAAGTACTGGGATTACAAGTGTGTGCCACCACGTCTGGCTACTTTTAAATTTAAAACAGGGTCTCTCTAGGTTGCTGAGACTGGCCTCGAACCTGCAATCCTCCCATCTTATCCTCCGGAGTACTGGGATTATAGGCTTGTGCCACCGCACCTGGCTTTTTATTACTTTAAACAAAAGCAATAAAGATAAAAATAATAAAATAAAATCTAGCCATGTCATTCCTCTGCTTAAAATCCTACAGTTTGAGGATAAAGTCCAAACTCCTTGGCCTGACCCCCGGGCCCTCCCTATGGGCTCCTGTCCACCTCCTCAGTCCTGTCTCTCGCCAGGCCTCAGCCATCCCCTGCTCTCCTTCCCATCTGGATTTCTTTGTGTCTTCCCACAGGACCTAGCTTCACACCTGCCTGCCCGCCTGTTCCTGGAAACGCCTCCCTCCTCCTTTCTCCTCTGTACCAACTTCTCTTTGTCCTTTCCTATCAGTATGTTGTGCTTGTTAATTTGCTTTTCTGAATTTCTACCAGACTGAGCTTCTTGAGAGGGCGCAGTGAGCGTGAGAAATGCCTTTTGACTTGGGGACCGGGGAAGCTGCTGCAGGCGGTGATGTTTGAGCCCTGCAGAGGAAGGTAAGGAAGGCCGCATTTCTCCAGGGAAAAGTATCTAGGGAGAGGGAGTGGGACCGGGTTGGAAATGGCTGGTCATCAGGTGCTAAGCACAGATTATGCGCCCGGCCCTGGGCTAGTCTAGTCTGTGTGTCCAGAAGCCTTGTCTGCTGGAGGCAATAAAAAAAAAAAAAAAACTGTTTACAACAGTGTAATGAGGTCCTAAAAGTCCACAAGGCAAACCTCAGATGAGCCAAGGCACAGCAGTTGCTTCCCAGACTGTCTGAGGAGCATCAGGACAAGATCGCAGTGGGCCTGCGGGCCACTGTGAAGGAGAAGCAGCCCCCACCGCCCTCTGTACTCATGCTTAACATGGAACTTCTGGGACCAAATTTGTGGTTTTATTTCTCCACACCAAGCAATGCAATAATTTTATATGGGCACTAACTAGGAGTCCTACAATTGAATTCAATCCCAACACCATCTGTCCGACAGCATCACAGGTTAAGGCTCAGTCCACCAGTCACAGAGAGGACGCCCAGGCTACCCACAATTTTGTCCAACTGTCCGGCTTGGCCAAAAAGATCTGAAGATTAAAAAACTTGCTTCTCTAAAAGAGACCTTCCAAAAGGCAAACAAAAAAAATCTAAGCAACTAGTTGATTTAAAAAAAAAAAATATTGAATCTGCTTAATAACCACCCAACCCTGATTCCCAAAAGAAAGATAATTCAGGCCTGGTGGCACATGCCTGTAGTTCCAGTTAGAAAGAGGTAAAACAAGATCTGGTGTGGGCAACCCAATTATACTGAATTTTTAAAAAACACATTTATTTATTTGTTTATTTGCAGTACTGGGGATGGAACCCAGGGACATTCTACCTCCAAGCTACACCCCCAACCCTATTTTTTGTTCTTTATTTTGAAACAAGGTCTCATTGAGTTGCAAAGGGCCTCACTAAGTAGCTGAGGCTGTCCTCGAACCGTGATCCTCCTGTCTCAGCCTCCCAGATGCTGGGATTACAAGCATGCGCCACCACTCCCAGCCTCACATTTCTTCATTTCTTACAATCGAATACTGCCAACTAAGCCGGTTGTGGTAACACATGCCTGTAATGCCAGTACTTGGGAGGCTGAGACAGGAGGATCACAAGTTCAGAGGCCAGCCTCAGCTGCTTAGTGAGACCTGTTTTAAAATTTAAAAACCAGTCAGAGGTAGAATGCCCCTGGGTTCAATCCCTAGCACTACAGAAAAAGGAAAAAAAAAAAATTATCCCAAGTAGACTTTTTTTCTTTCCTATATTTTTATTGGTGGTACTAGGGATTGTGCCTGTGAGCATTAGACCACTGAGCTATACCCACCCTTTCTGTTTTTTTTACTTTGAAATAGGATCTCCTAGGTTGCTGAGGCTGGCCTTGAACTTAGAATCCTCCTGTCTCAGTCTCCTAAGTACTGAGTGCAGGCGGATACCACCTGCTTGGCTGCAAGTAGACATTTGGTTTTCATCGGGAGAAAGCCAACCTCCAAGAGTTTAGTTTCTGCCCAATGGAAGTCATGAGGTAGGATCAGTGAGTCGGGTGTTTAGTGTATTTCATAAGAACTGCTTCCCACACCCCAGCAGCGCCTCTTCTTCCGTGGTGTGCCTGATGAGTTACCCCTGTGTGTGGGTTACCCTTGTTAACTGTATTACTGACTTCTATAGACTTCCACTTTAATTATTGGGAAGGTTTTTTTTTTTTAGAATTTTCTCAGAGGACCCTTAAGGGGACCCGTTCTGGAGGTGGAGAACCCATGGAAGATTGGGTATTGGAATGAATGTCCTTGTCTTTCCCGATATTTGCTGCACACATCTGCCAGGTTGAAGAGGCTGCAGCAGTTTCCAAATTCGGTAGCAAACTCCATTAACTGTGACTCACAAAATCAATATGTGTGGCGCACACGGCGGTGTGTGCCTGGAGTCCCAGCGACTTGGGAGCTCAGCTGCAGCAGGAGAGTCCTTGAGGCCAGGACCGTTTGTTTGGTTTTGTGGTGCTGGGGATTGAACCCAGGGTATTCCACCTCTGAGCTATACCTCCCAGGCTTATTTTTATTGTGAAACAGAGTCTCTCTAGTTTGCTGAAAGTCTTGTTAAACTGTTGAGGCTGGTTTCAAATCTGTTATCATCCTATCTTTATTTTTTTTTTAAATCAAGTAAAAGGGCTGCGGTGGGGTGTGAGCTCAGAAGTAGAATGCACCTGGACTCCATCCCCAATACCCCCCCCCCCCATTACTCTACATCTGGCCCTTTTCTGTTGAGCCTGTTAGAAGCCTGGCCTTTTCAGCTTTTAGTTGTCTGTTTTCTTTCCTTAATGGTTCATTCTCAGCACAGGAATCCTGTCTACCTCATTTCCAGCGGCCTGCACCTCTTATTGTTTATCTCTGGGGCTTTGCGTCCACTACATGGCTCTGCTGGCTCACTCTTTGAAGTAGAAATCATGGTGTGTTGGGATCCTGTCAGAGACCCCAACACATTGCAGGGAGGTGTTGCTCTGTGAGGGAGCTATACTTTTTTGTTTTGTTTTTTGGTGGTATTAGGGATGGAATGCAGAGGCCTTCTACCTCCGGGCTATACTCCCAGACCTGTTTTCTATTTTATTTGGAAACAGGGTCTCACTAAGTTGCTGAGAGCCTCACTCAGTAGCTGTGGCTGGCTTTGAACCTGTGTGATCCTCCTGTCTCGGCCTCCCTAGTGCTGGGATTACAAGTGTGCACCACCACACCCGGCTGTACTGTTTTTGAGGGGGTACTACAGATTGAACTCAGGGGCATTTTACCTCTGAACTACATCCCAGCCCTTTTTATTTTTTATATTGAAACAAGAGCTCACTCGTTGCAGAGTGCCTACGTTGCTGAGGTTAGTCCTGGCGTTACAGTTGTGCATCACCACACCCGGCAGGATTGAACTTTTGAGAAGGAAGAAGACCCTTACCCTCACATCCTCAGCACAAGCTTGCAGAGATGCCTGCAGGTGGGCAGCAGCATCCTTGTCTTCTGCTTCTCTTTCTGCCTTCCCTCTTGTTTTGGCCGCTCCTGGACGGGGAGGGGCGGTGCAGTGACCGAAGGGGCATGCCAACTGCCAGCGTCGTGGCTTTGGAGAGACTAGACACAGCCTCTCTATGACAACACATCATCTCTTGGTATTTCCCTGTGGTGAATAATGGTCAGCTCAAGTGCTGTACTGGTGATGGCTTCAGGAGTCCTTCCATTTCTTCCCTAGGGCCCAGGGAAGCCCTGAGGAGGGGAGCAGCACCTGGGGCAGGCAAATGGCAGGGAGGGGTGGGATGCCAAAGGGACAGCAGCCCCACTGCATGCTGGGAGCCAGGAGCCACGGCCACCTCAGTGGATGTGCTAGCAGGGTTTTAAAGTCTTTATATCAGAACCAAAACAAAACTAGAATTTGTTCTTATTTATTTGGTTAGTACTGGGAGTTGAACCCAGGACCATTCTCCCTCCAAGTCACATCCCCAGCCCTATTTTTTTATTTTTTTGTTTTTGTGATACTGGGGATAAACCCAGGGGTGTTCTACCTCTGAGCTACACCTCCAGCTCTATTTTATTTTAAGTTTTAGATCAGGGGTTTTACTAAGTTGCAGAAGGCCTCTCTAAGTTGCTGAGGCCGGTGGTGAACCTGCAATCCTCCTGTCTCAGCCTCCCAAATACTGGGATGACAGGTGTGTACCACTGCACCTGGCTTCCTATTTTATTTATAATTTTGAAACAAGGTTCCATTAAGTTGCTGAGGCTGACCTTGAACCTGCGATCCTCCTGTCTGCCATGTACTGTGATTATGGGAGTATACCACCATGCCTGGCCTTCCTTTCTCTTTAAAGCAACAGTTACCTTGTAGTATTTTAAGAGACCATGAAAGGGTTTCTTTACCTTTTAAATCATTTGCCTAAGGAAGATTGAAGATGATTCTGTGGGGTTTTGTGCAGGGATGGGAGGATACTGGGGATTGATCCCAGAGGCATTCTACCTCTAAGGTCTTGCCAGGTGGCTGAGCGTCTCACTAAATTGCTGGGGCTGTCCTCCAACCTGTGATTGCCCTGTCTTACTCTCCCAAGTACTGGCGTTACAGATGTATTTCACCGCGCAAGCCCGGCTTGCTTGTGCTTTTAGTTTAGTTTGATTTGATTTGGTTTGATAATGAGGAGTGAACCCGGGGACGAACCTCTGCGCTACACCCCCAGCCCTTTTTATTTTATTTTTTTTTAATTTTGAAATAGAGTCTCTCTAAATTTGCTGAGGCTAGCTTCAAACCTGTGATCTTCCTGTCTCAGTGTTCCAAGTTTTAAAATTTATTTATGTATTTGTTTATTTTTATGCTGGAGATCAAACACAGGCCCTCACACATTCTGAGCAAGCACCCTATTAACTGAGCTACACCCCAGCCCTGATCCTGTGTTTTATCAAGAACAGAATGTCTTGTCCTGTATGAAGTCTTTTGATTACTTAAGAGCTTCGACTTTTCAGGATGAAATAAACTAAGATTATTTTTTTGAAACTCTGTAACTTTTCTGTATTTGCTTTTGAAATCTTTTGTCACTTTGGAGTCACTTCGTAGTGATCCATGTTCCTGTAACATCCAGGTATTTTAAGACTTTGATATTTTTTACAAACGTAGAATCAAGTTCTAACTTGTCTTTTTCTTAACTTCAAATTAACTTTGGGATTTTTCCAAATTGGCCCCTTGAATATCTCAAAAGAATCTTTCCTTTCCCTCCCTTTTCCCCTCCTTCTCTCCTCCCTCTTTTCTGTTTTCCTTCTTTCCCCTTTTTTCTTTTTTTTTTCTTTTTTCTTTTGTGTGTGTGTGTGTTTCTGGAGATGGAACCCAGGGGCATTTGACCTCCGAGCTACACCCCCACCCTAGTTTTTTTATTCTTTATTTTGAATCAGGGTCTCACGGAGTTGCCAAGGGCCTCACTAAATAGCTGAGGCTGTCCTCGAACCGCGATCCTCCAGTCTCAGCCTCCCAAATACTGGGATTACAAGCGTGTGCCACCATGCCCGGCTTCCTTTTTTTCTATTTTGTTTTGGCCTCCTTTTTTCTTTTCTTTTTTTTTTTTGGCTTCCTTTTTTTTCTATTTTGTTTTGGCTTCCTTTTTTTCTATTTTGTTTTGCTTTTTTGGTGCTGTAGACTGAACTCAGGGCCTCACAGCTTAGCATACTAAGCAGGTGTCCCCTTCTAACCAAAGAGAGATATTAAACTAATTATGCCTATTTTACGTTAAATTATATGAGTATTATTATCTAATAATAAATTATGTTAAACCTTTTAATTGTATTTGTTATTGATATGAGTATTCTAGAAATTATACAAAATTTCTTTAAAAAAACCCTGGTTTTGATGAGGTGAAATAGAAGAAATAAAAATTTACATAAAAAGGAGACACATTGGGAAGGAAAGGAAAATATGGTTTTAAAATCTAAAATCTTTAGTTTCTTTGAACAGAGCTTAGTTATTCTTAAAAAGCTAGGCCTCGACTTTTAAATCATAAAGGGCTGGCTCAGGAAATTCCTGAGGTGATTAAACCTGAGAGCTTCACCTTTTGTCAGAGTTCTGTTTGCTTCTAGAAAGATCTCCAGAAAAAGTTACTCCTTTTGTAAAAGAGCCTTGCACCCTGGCTTCATGTCTCCACTCCCTGGGATTCTTATCTAAAAGGAATTCTCACCTTTTGTTACCCTAAAGCTTCAAAGAAGGAACCTGCCATCCCAGGCTTCTCTGGCCACCCTCTCTAGGGGGCTCTAGAAAAAGGATTGGCTCCTGGACAGTGTTGGCTGCTCAGGCCCCTCTCTCCCCACAGCTGCAGCCGCTCTCCTTGCCCCTGAATGGGTATTTTTGCTTTTCTTGAATTAAACTTCTGCCCTTGTCTCTGACTGGCTCCTGTTGAAAATTCTTTTCACCATGAAGCCAAGAACCCATAGAACTTATTGTGCTGACCCTGTTATATTATGTCCTGTTATCAGCCATAATTCTGGTTATTATGTTAACATGTCACGGAAATAATGAAACTTCCTTGTCAACTGCATTATAATGAATTCTCATCAGCTTTTAAACCATTGCCATTTTAAGTCTTGCCATCCATAGACAGCTACTCGGTTTAGTCCAACACTTTCCTGAAAGCATTTGCAAAGAACTCTAATCCCAAATTTCATCTTCACTCACATCCATAACAAATATAACTTCAAGGTTTAGGTTTAGTTTCACTTAAGAAAATTCATAGAAAATACTCTGACAAGTATAGTTTTCCTAAGACCATCCACTGGGCTGGGTAAGAATTTCCAGAACTTGAATGAAAGCAAAGGATTCACTCGCTCACTTTTATTTTAATTCACTATTAAGCAGAACAAAATTACACGGACTGAATAAACTGATGAGGATTTCCTAAAATGAGTTTTTATTTAAAATATTGCTAGGCCGGGTGTGGTGACGCACACTTGTAATCCCGGCATTCGGGAGGCTGAGACTGGAGGATCGCGTTTCACGGACAGCCTCAGCTACTTAGGGAGGCCCTCTGCAACTCAGTGAGACCCGGTTTCAAAAATAAAAGGATAAAAAATAGGGAAGGGGGTATAGCTCGGAGGTCAAATGCCCCTGGGTTCCATCCCCAGACCTGCAAATAAATAAATAAGTAAATAAATAAATAAATAAATAAATAAATAAATAAAATAGAATAGAATATTGCTGATTATTAGCTAGGTGTGGTGGCATGTGCCTATAATTCCAGTGCTTGGGAGGCTTAGGCAGGAGGATGGTAAGGTCCAAGGCCAGCCTCAGCAGTTTAGCAAGACTCTAGGCAACTTAGCAAGACACTGTTTCAGAATAAAAAATAAAAAGGGCTGAGAGCTACAATTCAAGGGTAGAATGCCACAGTGTTTAACTCCCAGCCCAAACAAAACAAAACAAAACAAACAAAACTTTACTGGTTCTTTAGTGTTTGTGAGTTGTTTTTTGTTTTTGGATTTTTTTTTCTTCTTTGTTTTGTTTTTCCAGATTTAAGGGAACTTTTTTCTTTTTTCTTAAACTATTTCAGGAATATCATTTCAGAAAAGTATGCTCTTGTAAAGTATAGTGTGTGTATGTTAGTTACTGGGGATTGAACCCAGGGGCAGTCTACCTGTCAGCTGTACTCCCCAGCCCTTTTTATTTTTTATTTTGAAATAAAAAATATTTTATTTTTGTTGAGAGTCTTGGTTGCTGAGAGTCTTGCTACATTGCTGAGGCCGTCCTTGAACCTGTGATCCTCCTGTCTTAGCCTCCCGCTTACTGGAATTACAGCCATGTGCCATCATGCCCAGCTTAAAGTATACTTTTGTGAACAAAAATTGAAACATTTATTTTGCTTCTTACTTGATACCTCCAGAACTGGGAAACTCCTAGTTTGTATTTTTACTTGTATGACAATATAGTTATTTGCATCAGCTCAATCAGAGTCTGTTCTTTTTGTAACAAGAAACAGTTGGAAATGTTGGTTATCTTATCAACAACATGCTGGCTGTATTATCCAGGGTTTGCCTGGAATGTCATATTTTTAGATATGACCAGACAGCTTTAAGAAACTATGGAATCAGTAAAGCACCTCTTAGAAAACCCAGTCTGGATTAAAAGGGTTCTTGGTTCTACAGCCCTGCAAGCTACAGCCAGAAGACTCCAGAGGAATGGCCAGGACAGCTCATCCAGGGACAGCCTCCGTGCCCTTGCCATGTGGGCTACTCAGAAAGTTCACTGAGACGTCTGCTGCAAACCTCAGACCACGGAAATCTGCCAGATTGTCAGTGCCTGAATATGCTTTCTGACCAGCATCTAGACATCACCTCCACTGCCCTCTGGACCCAGAGATGGAGTTTATAGTCGCTTCTTGCTATTGACCTTTGGTATTCTTTTGTTTATTTTTGTTAGTTTGGCTCACAGGGACCCTGGCTGAGAAACACACTCCAAACTTAAGTATTATTCTCCCGGTCATCATCATCGTCATCTCCGTGGCGTGCGGTAGTCTCTCAACGTCTTAAATGGGTGTTTGCAGCCATAAATGGTACACCAGATGGTCTCACTGTGATTAAGCAACAAAAATGAGATGAATACCAAGAGGAATCTTTCTCTCTGAACGTGACTTCGTGAGCAGACAGCCTGGCTCTCCCAGGCAGCCTCCTGGCCCTGCCCCTGCCCCTGCCCCAGACACGCAGGGCACTCTTCTCAGGACCTGCCGTATGGAAGCCCTCTGGGCCGCCTCCTCCCCTGGCTCCAGTCACACACTCAGGCGCATCGACAGGAGGAGCAGGCGCTGGGTTCAGAAAGGCTGGGCCCCAGAGCCTACCTCTACCATTCACTGGCCCTGGGGCCCCGTGCCTCAGTCTCCTCATCTGTAAAATGAGGATAAGGATCCTTGTATCAGTCGGCAGGGTTCCAGGCAGGGCAGAGGAGCCACTCAAGGGGTTTCAAGCTGAAAGTGATCTGACACCGGCTTCTGTACTTACTGCAGAGTCCGTGACTGCGACAGGAAAAGGGCAGGAGGCAGGGCTGCGTCTCCAGAGGGTCTGCAGCTGGTTTGAGTGGGGAGGGCAGGTGAGGTCCGAGGCTGCCTCGCTGCTGAGGTCCAGGCTGCACCTACAGGGCCGTGGTCCAGGAGCAGTCAGGGCCTCACGGCTGCTGCCAATGGTCCCCTGGCTCCCCAGGGTGGTGACTGGACACCAGGGGCTGCTGCAGGAAAACCTGTGCGTCTGCACGGCCCTGCTGGCCACGAGGAAGCAGGGAACAGCATGAAGACCCCGCCCTCCACCCCCCCAACCTCCCCGAAGGCTTCACAGGCGGGTCCCACCCGAGCTGTCACTCTCCAAGGAGTGGGTCTGGGAAGTGCAGTTTTTAGTTTCCTGCCTCTGAAGGACATGAAATAGGTGGGGATGGGTCCTGGGTGCTCCTCAGCCTGTGAGGACCCACGTTGTTCTGCCTGGAAAAGGTCATGAGGTCTTTCCAGGAGAAAGGAAGTCTAACAGGAGGCTTGATGGAAAGCTAGACATTAACCAAATTAAGCAGAAAGAAGCCTGGGTGTGTGGTGATATTCGAGCGCACCCAAGGGGACATCCAGGAGCCCTGGAAGACGGAAGGCGCCTGGCATGTGGCTGGAGTGGGCAGCTCAGAGTGACCAGGGCACCGTGTGATGGGGGAGGGGAGTGGGCAGAAACGAAGCCGCAGAGGCCAGGAGGAGCGGGGAGGCCTCGTGCGGCACCAGGTGTCTTTTTGAGCAGTTGAGCTTTCGCCTACCGGTAATGGGGGCCACAGAAGGGGCTTAACCAGGAAAAGGCCCATCGCTGTTCTGGCTTCCGCAATATCACTCTGATGCAGTTTGTGCAACAGGATGTAGAGGGCAGGACCGTGGGTAAGATTTCCTTTGTAACATGGCCCTCTGGCTGGAAATAAAGGCCCCGGGAAGGAGGCAGAGCTGAGTCCGAGGAGTTCAGGAGGAGGCAGAGTGATGGCGGGTGAGGGTGGGTGTTGGGAGGAACCTGGGGTGGCTGCCAGGTTTCGGCAGCAGGCGCACCCAGCAGGGCGGGGCCCCCATCCACTCCTGGCTGCTGATCCTGGGGTGGTCCCACCCACAGGCTCCCTGTGCTGTGCAGAGTTCACAGAAAGCCCCCTTTCTTCTATCCATACTCTGGCCTGCATGCAGTTCATTTCCACCAACAATCAGTAAGCACCCATGGTGAAGCGTCTCCCAGCCTCACCTATGTTTACTAGAGGACCCAGAGGCTCCTGAGCAGAGAGGAGAGGCTGGGGGCGGGCAGAAGAGAAGGGACCAGTTCAGAGCCTCTGCCTACATCCAGGCCCTTCCTCCTCCCCACATGTGGAGGAGCCTGCCTCCTGACTTCTCAGGCCAGGACAGGAAAGGTCGGAGGGCCTTGCTCAAAGGCTGCCCTGCTCTGGTCCCCAAACTCCACTGGAACAGCTTGTTGTCTGGGCATCTTCCTACTCAGAAAGTCAGAAAGTTCTGTGTTTCTTCCACCATGAGATCCAGGAGGAAAGGACAGACCCGCAGGCCCTATGCTCACAAGACTCACAGCCTGCAGGCCAATAAATCCACTCTTCAGAATCAAGATATTTTCCCAGAGATCTCTTGTTGATAAGGAATCAAGATCTATTACTGCCTGGGTGACTTTTTAATTTTTTTTTTTTTTTTTTTTTGTGGTACTGGGGGTGGAACCAGAGACTTTTCTACCTTTGGGCTATACTCCCAGACCTATTTTATACTTTATTTGGAAACAGAGTCTCACTAAGTTGCTGAGAGCCTCACTAAGCAGCTGAGGCTGGCTTTGAACCTGTGCGATCCTCCTGTCTCAGCCTCCCAAGCGCTGGGATTACAAGCGTGCACCACCACGCCCAGCTTAACTTTTTAAATTTTTTATCTTTGGTACTGAGGATTGAATCCAGAGCCTTACACATGCTAAGCACGTGCTCTACCACTGAGCTACACTTCCAGCCAAATTATATTAAACATCTTATAAAATATTAACTTCCTCTTTTTGTCTTTGGAGACAAGATCTTGCCATGTTACCCAGGCTGGTCTCAAATCTCCTGGCTCAAGAGATCCTCTTGCCTCTGCCTCCCAAGTACCAGGGACCTTGCATACATACCACTATGCCTGCTTCAGTATTACCTTCTTACTACCACACGAGTGCAGGTAAATTACAGGGATGCTCTTCTTGGAACCTAGAAAGTAAGAGGCCCAGAGCCAGCCTTGGGCCTGGGCATCTGGAACAGTAACAGTGATAGTGTTACTAGTCTTCATGCCTAAATCTTCAATCTTCTGCAAGCTATTTATTTATGGTACTGGGGATGGAACCCAGGGGCATTCTACCTTTGAGCTACACCCCCAGCCCTATTCTTTTATTCTTTATTTTGAAACAGGGTCTCACTGAGTTGCAAAGGGCCTCACTAAGTAGCTGAGGCTGGCCACAAACCTGCAATCCTCCTGTCTCATGCTCCTAAGTACTGGGATTACAAGGGTGTGCCACCACACTTGTCGGGATCCAGCCCGACAGCTGGCGGGGCTTGACGAGATGATGAGTACTGAAGACTCGAACACACAAACCCACGAGCCGGGAGTCAAGTCAAGCAAGATCTCATTTATTTTTCTCTAAACAATCATATATATAGCACCAAGCCACGAGGGGAATTCCCATGAGAAATAGCCTAGCCTATCCGGGATAAAGATCACTAGCACGCAGTTTACAGCCAATCCCAGGCCAGTACATGAGCCATTCATGTGTGTGGAAAGCTCCTTTAAAGGTAGAAAGGGAAAAACCGCTCAGTCTCCCCACCCATAATGAATGGGGAAACCACGCCTTCCTAGCTTCCTCCAGGCACCATCTTTGCCCCTTTTCTGCTGAATCACTTTACTTAAAGTTTTGCCTTAGGCTGTAGGCTGCTCGAGGAAGGCTGCATCTCCTTAGGCGCTGTATGGACACACCCCATCACACACTTACCTGGCTTTTTTTTTTTTTGGTACTGGGGGTGGAACCCAGAGGCTTTCTACCTCCGGGCTACACTCCCAGACCCATTTTCTATTTTATTTGGAAACAGGGTCTCACTAAGTTGCTGAGAGCCTCACTAAGTAGCTGAGGCTGGCTTCGAACCTGTGCGATCTTCCTGTCTCAGATCAGCCTCCCAGGCACTGGGATTGCAAGTGTGCGCCACCACACCCGGCCCTTTTTTTTTTTTTTTTTTTTTTTTGTGGTATGGTGGTACTAGGAATTGAACTCAGGGGCAATTTTCCTTGAACTACCCTTTTTACTTTTTATTTTCAGGCAGGGTCTAAGGCTTTGAACTTGTGATCCCCCTGCCTCAGTGCCCACTCCTGCCTGTCTGCAAGGTAAATACTATTCCTATTTTGCAGATGTTGAAACAGGTTGAGTGGTTGAGTTCGGTTAACTAACTTCATCAAGGTCACATGGCCACAAGTGGCTGAACTAAAATATTTTGCTTTTGTCTTTTTGTGTGTATGTGTGGTACTGGGGAGACATTCCACCTTCGAGCTACACCTAGTCCAATTTTATTTCTTATTTGGAAACAGAGTCTCACTAGGTTGATGAGTGTCTCACTATTTGCTGAGGCTGTCCTCGAACCTGCGATCCTCCTGTCTCAGCCTCCCTCCCAAGTACAGGAATTGCATGTATGCACAACCATGCCAGGCTTGCTTTCTGCTTTTTGAAGTGCTGGGATGAACCCTGGACCTCACACATGCTAGGCATGTACTCTAGCACTGAGCTATACCCACAGCCCACTGAACTGAAATGTTAACAACCCAGACCTGATCCTAGTACCTTCACCAGTCAGCGCATGGTCCTGAACCTTTGTTCCCTATGGCTTCTGCTCCCCACCCACTGGAGGAATCAGGTCCCAGAAAGATGTTTTTCTCTCACACAACCAATGGTTGTTTATCTGGGCCCAGGAATTGAAGCTCCTGGGGGCAGGGGGAGAGGGTGTGCAGAGTCTGGGCCGGATCGCTGAGGGGAAGGCCTGCTGGGGAGAAGTCTAGACAGGGTGAGAAGAACAAAAGTAAGAGGCCTTGCCTCCCGTGGGTCTGGGGTCTCCGGGTGCTGCAGCGCCCTGTCCTTGTCCTGGAATCCCAGGACTCCTGTGCCACTTCCCTTCAAAGCCTGCTTCTGAGAAGCCTCAGGACTTCCACTTCCCCCTGCTCTGGGACCCGTCCAGGGCCTCAGCTTCCTGCCCCAAGGCTCCCACCCTGGGTTTAATATCTGCCAACTCTAATGCCCTCAAATCCCCGGCTGAGACGCCAGGCCAGGGTACGGCCTGCAGAGCTTATTCATGTGAAGGAACTGTCTGGTGACCACGGTGGGAGTGGGCAGCAGCCTCCAGGCCCAGGGCACCCTACCCCCAATCTGGGCTTCCTGCCACTACCCCACGCAGCTTTCAGGAGGAAAAAAAAAAGTCCTGATCTAAACTAAGACCAGTGTTATTTCTCAGGTCACAAGGTCTCAGCTGTGCCCCTGGGCAAGGCTTGGTGACACCAGGTCTTTGAGTTGCAGAACTGGACAGGCTCCCGGCTTGGCACTGCTGCGCATCCTGGCTTCTGCCGGGGGTGGTGAGTACCACTGGGAGGCTTGGCCAAAGGCGGGCCCCTGGGAAGCCACCGGGGCAGCGGGAGGTCTCCACCTCCACCTGCAGCTGGGCCAAACACAAGGCTCATCCTGCTCTTTAGGACCCGGCCTGCCTGGGACTGGAAAACCTGTCAGTCTGCTGGGGCTGGGGCTGGGTTCAGGTTCCCCTCCTGGTCAGCCCCGGCCCTCTGGAACCGGGAACAGGGCGCCACCCCCACCCACACTGTATCCCTGGAGGAACCTCTACCCCCACCCTCACACAACAGGAAACACCTCAACCTGCAGTGAACTTCCTCCCTCCCCCGCGCAGCCCTGAGCCTCAGATGCGTGCGTGCGTCAGGCCTGAGGGCCTGAAAGCTGGCTGTCTCCAGCGGCCGGAGGGACTTCGCACCGACCTTCAAGAAACCTGGAGAGAGGGGCCGGTCGGCGGTCTCATAGGACGGTCCCTTCCTCTCGCTCTTCATTCGGTTCGGCTGCCTCCCAGCCCAGATGTGGCAGTGTCGCGCGCCCCCTTGTGGTCAAGAGCGGCCCTGCAGCTCTGTACCCAGGCTAGTCCTCCCTCCCACTGTCTCCTGGTACCTGGGCATCCCCTGCCCTGTGTCGGCCTCTACTCCCAAGGTAAGATGAGGGCAACAGGCCCTCTTTGCATTTTTGTGAGAAGTTCATGAGAGCCTTGACGAAGAATCCTGGTGGCCTTAACAGATGTTTACTCAAGTGAATTTCCTTTCTTGTTTCCCTCCCTACTCTGAAGCTGCCATTTTAGGAAGTAAAAGAAAATGAACACAAGTTCTCAAGCAAATCCTAGTCCTCCATCATCACTGACAGAGCTTGAATGAACTGTTAACCCACAGAAAGGGAATGTGAGCTATTTTCCACGTGGTAAGTAAACTTTACTGGAGGCCATTGGCTTGGCCTGAAATCCTGCACTGGGCCCAACAAACCAAGCCAAAATGGAGCTACTCGTGTGGAGGTCCTACACCACAAAGACAAGCCCGTGTTGTTTATCTAACCTGCTGAAAACCCAGGAGAGAAAGGGAAAGATAATAGACAAGTCCCCCAATAGGCCACTTTTAGCTGGCAGGACAAGGAAGCTCCCTGTTTTTGCCTGTATGAGCAGCGTGGGGTTTGGTTTGGTTTTGCCTTTGTTTTTCCTGGTGCTGGGAATTGAACCCAGGCCCTCAGCTACTTACCTGCTTCACCACTGAACTCTGCCACCAGCTCCTCGAGCAATGCAACCTGGAAATAGTCTCTATTTTTGCTTTCTAGTAGAATTTGGCAGGAGGGACACTGCATGGGCAGGGACCAAGGTGTGGCACCTTGGCATAGTGACTATTTTCAGTTGAAGGAATCAGAGAAACAGCATGTCGAGGACGATCATGCTGACCTTTTCTGACCTTCTCCCTTGTACCAGGTCATAAGACTTAGAAAGGATTTTCTGACCTTCTCCCGAAGCGTTTCATCGGACTTTTACTCTAGAGGCATCCTCCTTCATTTGGAGGAAAGGAACGTTCTTCACTCCCAAGATTAAGGGACATAGAGAAATCTAGATGTCAGGCCCTGCCAGGTTCCCCTGGTATATTTCTCCATGATTATCTGCTTTTCATCAAATCTAGCATTGAAATACTCAGGGTCACCTGCTTTCAGGGGTCTTCCTTCCCTTATGAACCCATCACATAAGACTCATGTTAAATAAATTTGTATGTTTTTCCTTTTCTTCTTTTTTCCTTCCTGTCTTTTTCTTTTCTTTCCTTTTTTCTTTGTTTTTTGATTTGTTTTGTT